>NC_056731.1:1791259680-1791282180 GCF_019279795.1 Protopterus annectens
AGATATTGATTTATTCCAACACCTGGGTGATAAACCAATGTTTATACACAAAGTACATTGGAATATTAAGGAGGTGTTGGAACAAAGGAGTCTAGTGCCGAAAAAAGGGACCAAAAAATGTGGGAGGTGTAACTTCTGCAGGTATATTATTGACAGGGAGGCAATGTCATTAAAAATGCATTAGGGGCAACTGTTGTATTTAAAAAAGAAGATTGCAACTCAGTAGGATTAGTTTACTTGGCCCTTTGTGATTACTGTTCTCATGTTAAGTGGGAAAAACCAAGATAAAAGGTTTCCAAGCGAATTTATGAACATCTATATGATATAAGGAAGGCTAATCATAATAATGCATTATATAGACATGTGTGTATATGTGAGGGTTTTACAAAGTTTGTTTTTGGGATACTAGAGGTTGTTCCTCGATATGCTGGGGGGGGGGCGGGCATGGGAGAACAAGTTTGAATACAGGGAGCTTTTGTGGCAACTGATTTTGGATGCTACATTTAGACTAGGTCTCAATGATTACGACTTGATTAATTCAGTCCTTAAAATGAGAGCAGCTAAATTATAATCACATAAACAAACAAATAAATGTGTAGATTTTAGGTTAGGTGGTTAATGCTATTTCACACTAACTTGCGTATTTTTAAAAAAAATGTTCAAAATTTTACTACACATTTTATGAGTGCTTGTTTTTTTAAACTCTCCCTTTAAATGGGTTTTCATTCTGGTAAATGGTTTGTTAGTTTGTATTATGAATGATTTAAAAGGAGTGTTTTGTTTTAATTACTTTGAGTTGTGAAGAAGTCCAAGTTGATGGACAATAGCGCTTAACTGCATTTTCATTTTCAATAAATATCCTTCTATGTCCTGTGTTGGTGGCTGTGTAATTTTGTATTTGTTTCTTAATGCAATTGTTTATATATTTTGCATACTATAGTGATGGTCATGGTAGGATCAGTGTAGTTGTTTAATTACTGTTTTTAGAGTACCGTTATTTTAGATAACGCTGTGTCTGTTTTGCTGGTATTGGCAGTTAGTGTTTTTTTTTTTAATTTTAATAAGGGCACGAATGGCTTTCATAAGCCCATGAGGCAAAGGAAAAAAAAACGCAGTATAATCCAGAAATAATCCTACATCACTATATTCAATGCTTTCTCAGAATTGACTAAGATAAGATAGCAATGTTTAGGAAGGTGGAGAGTTTCATAAAAGCCTGCAAATATGAGGAGAGTGTTATGGTGTGATTTCTGCTGCACATCTCCTTAACAAATGTAGGTTGAGATGTGTGAATGGCGTTTGGGAGATTTTCTTCTCTGTATTAATTATAGAAATAGGTCTATAGTTCTCAACCTACAAACTTTCTTTACCAGGTTTTGGGATGACCACAATATGTGTCTCCTTAACTAGGATAAAAGAATCACAACCTCTCTAAATTATCTAAGAAGGGGGTCTGTACATTGGTACAAAAGGCCTTGTAAAAGGCAGCACTGAACCCATCAGGGTCAGGTGACTTCACTCTAGAAGTCTGAGTTACAACTATTGCTATCTTAGCCCTAGAGATAGGTCTAGTTACATTCTCAATGCTCTGATTGGATAATTTACATAAATTCCAACTATTCAACAAATGAAGACAATCCTTCTGATCAAAGGAAGGGGTCAGGTTCAGAAATGGAATGCAATTCAAAATAATATTTTAAACAAAGTACTGATACCATCCAGAGTTTGGTATGTAAGTAATACCCCTGCCAAAGTGCAAGTATTTTCACCCTGGCCTACACAGGTCTTAGTCTAGTGGCCAAGAATCTCTCTGTCCTGCCCTAAGGCATAAGCCTGCAATGCAACCCTTTATAAGTAAAGATGTGCTCTGTTTCCCATTGTCTGTGCAAGTCTTGTCTTCACTCTCCTGTACTCCACTGACACACTGAGGGGAACTTAAAATTAAATGCTTCCTAGTGAGTATGAAGACTATACAACTCCATCTCCAAAACCAAAACACCATCATCTTCTTTCTTAAGATACTCAGTCTTTTTTTGCGGATGCCGCAGACTTCATATAGTACTTATAAGTCTCCCATAAAAGAAAAATTGGCAAGGAATCATAGGAATTCTGAGATACAGTGAATGTGCCTGCCTAAGGGACCAAATAGAAGACTGGTCCTGCAAAATGAGTGGATAATTTTCCATTTCTTGGAACTAATATCTAGTGTCTGGAGGTATCCAAACCACTCCAAACTCAGTGATGGTCAGTAAGCAGGCAAGTCAACTAATCAAAACCATTCTATACCCTCCTTATAAATCACATTCCACTAACCAAATATTCAATCTACTATACCCCTGCCACCGAGGTTAAAATGGTGTCATGGATCAACTAGACCTAAGGTCTCTTGTGTATGAAGGACCACCTTCTGAGTCTTCAAACTTTGACCCCCAAGCAGGATTATGTCTGTTACAAGCTATGTCCAGCACAAAATTGCAATCACCCTCTGAAAACCTTACCACCGCTCCCTCTCCAACTATCAAATACCTTAAAAAATTCAAACAAAATAAATTACTTGCCCTAGTTAGAACCGTATATATGACTGCACTTCAAAGGATTGAAGTAGCAGAAGGTCAAACATCAAAACATCAATCCCAAAACATCGAAAGAGGAGGGAAGCACCGTTGCACTCCTCCATATGGAGGGCTGTGCCCCCACACCCTCTGCATATAAATGAACTACAAGACTGACCAACAGTGGGCTAATTCTTACTCCCCACTGTTGCCAGAACCTCCCATAAAGTAATTCCAGCAGAAGCAATCCTGCGACTATTTGATCTCTTCTGCAGGCATTACGGGTGTTTGATATTCCAAGCCTTTGATTATATAGAGTGCTGCTATAGGGATGTATATCTATATTGTTTCTCTCAAATGTCCTTGGTTTTGTCTCATATTTTTGTACTATCTATTTTAAAGGTTTTGATTTTCTGGTAATTTACTGATGTTTGCATTCATTCAGTAATGCCAGACATTATAGATTCATATTTCTTATTCTTCACAAAATGGATATTTATGCAAAAGCAGTTGTTCTATTAACTTTTAAGTAAATTAGAATAATATGTAGCACTGGTTCTTGAATTTCGGCCTTTCTCCCCAAATTATTTTTGGCTTTCTCTAGATTTTTTATCATAAAAGTTAAGAGACTGACCTTTAACTCTCTTCCTATAAGCACAGTATCATTTTTTACCTAAATTTTGCTTTGAAACAGCAGTCTTGTGATATGTATTTAAATAAAGAAACAATACAACACGCACATTTGTTGATAGTCATATTTCCTTAATTCGTTGGTCTGTGCAAGTATCAACTTGGAAACTAAATCAAAACTGTAAGGAAAGCTTCACATGATATTCAGTGTCCATGACTTTGTGAAATAAGCAGTCTACATCAATATAGAAAAAAAATATCCTGGACTGCACTCCCTGCATAAAGAACCTGTTGTTCAGATTAATCTGTATATAGAGGTAGTCAGAATTCTGCAGCATATATAAATCATCGAAAAATACACTTTCCTGTCCATTTACCTAGCAACTCACCCAATGAACTGAATCAAAAATCACTGCTAAACATGAAGGAGTTTCCATAATGTTGGTCTCTTCTTTTCCATGCAAGTCAGACTATACATAGTCAGTAGTTATGGGGGGGTGCTAGAGATTTCACATCTGTTTTCCAGTCAGCTAGGAGTAGCGTGCTGGGGCTAGACTGCATCAATCTGTCAGTGTTACTGCAAAAGTAACAAATGCCAAGATATTTTTATGTTAGTATTCCAGAAGGCTGTGACAGTAGATAGATTTGAGTTATAGAGTGTATCTGTGAAGAATAAACAGTTCTTTGATTGTCATTATTAAATTGTGGCACTGCAGCTCCAGAAATTTGTAAAGATAGTTGGAACATGCATCTTTTAAGTATCAACAGCCATCATATATAGCTCCTCCTAAAGAAAAACATTATGTCTTCTGCCAATAGCTTGTGTTTTCCTTCTGCTGCACATTAACGCATATTACATTCTGATATCTGTAATATCAAAATGTACTTGTGATAGAACTATGATATCTTAATGGTCTATAAATACAACAAAGTAAGAAATGAATTTAAATCTTTTCCTTGTTTAGCAGTATAATGAAAATGCAACTATTGTGGAAAAAATACTTCTTGTTAAAGGATGAATGGTTCCTCTGTATTACTAATAATTGCAGGCATCTGCACACTGTCTTCATTCTAGGCAGTTTTAGAATAATACTGTATTCTTCAGAGTAGTGCCTTAGGTTTGACTTCAGTTTGGAAGCTACTCAGCCACACAGACACATGATACCAATTATAGAAAACTGAATCTTGCATCCATTTATAAACTCACCGCCAATGCAAGAAGATGTGTGAAAACATTTCTGTTAAGGCCATTTAACCATTACTGCATACTTTGTTTCCAAACTGTCATTGTACATCGGTACTATTATTTTACATACAGTGAGCCTTGAAAATTTATTTTGAGTTATCTTCTGGCCAGCCACCAAGGTATATAAGATGGTTTGGAAATACTGTAAAATGGTACACTAAAGTAAGAGTCAAATGAAGTTTGTAACAAATCAAGAGTGAAAACAAATTTGAAGACAGATGTAGTTAATTACTTCATGCTAGAAAAAGAAGCTTAAAAGTATGTAGAGAGGTGTGTGTGTGTGTGTGTGTGTGTGTGTGTGTGTGTGTGTGTGTGTGTGTGTGTGTGTGTGTGTGTGTGTGTGTGTGTATGTGTGTGTGTGTGTGTATGTGTGTGTGTGTGTGTGTCTCCTCACATGCCAAATATATCAAAGGTATAAAATTCCGTCATACAGAATATATCAAATTCTAGATAAGCTAACTAGCAGCATGAGTCACTAGTGTTGTGTCAGTGGTCAAACAGCTGGAGACAAACAGTCGACTGAATTTCAGAATGCTACTACTTTTTGGCTTTATTTCCATTTGCTTGGTTTGGTTGCTGCCATTATACTAGTTTTATGTTTTCAGGGCAGACTAAAGGTGATATTTATACAGACTACTAGAAAACTTGCAAGGATGATAATGAAATCCTTTTGAGCTAATAAGTGGCACAGATGCTTTAAAAATCCACTTAATCTACTAACAGCACAGGCAAATTGTGTAGTGTCTCATCCCAATTCCTTATTAATGTATTTCTTAATATTAACTTATGTTAACTGTATAATTCTACAATGAAGTCCTGTATAAGGAGCATGGTAGCTGTAAATATTATTTGGCATCATTTGAAGTTGCAGCACATTATACTTCTGACATTTTTTTTATTTTTAATGTGGACAAACTGAAGAAAACTACTTGACTGCTTACACAAACGCAGCACGAACTCTTAATTCCTTGCTGCAAGTCTCCAAGATGTAATAACTTAAATGTCAAAATACGTAAAAAAGATGTTGTTTATTAAGAGTTCAAATAAAAGTACACTTTTCGTCCAGTACATGTTAATTAACTTCCTCAGATAAAATCATCAGATAACCAACTCACAGTGAAGCACTTAATTTAAATCTAATCTCGAGACACTTGAGAGAACTAGCTTACTTTCTATTGGTTCACTGTTGTCGAAAGTATACATTTGTATCCACCTAGTAGATACAATTGTGTAATCATGTCTACACTGTCTCGCTTATAAGTTACCTCACTTATAAAACATGAAGAAAAACAAAAATAAAAACATTCTATTTCATACCTATGAAAGATACTAAAACATTGTAAGTGTATATACTACACTACACTACACCATACTGCACTGTACGTGTGTTCTATTTGTACGACTCTTATAACATGACCGCTTTCTGATCTTGCTTTGTTACTGTTGTTATTGGACGTCCTTCTTTATAAACCCTCACTACCTCTGAGGTAGTTGTACTAGCCTCACCAATATCTCTATTTAATTGTTACTATTTGTTATTATATACTGTACAATTACCCACGAATGTTTCACTCTAGACGTTATGTATATACTCGAAAATCCATATAGGAATATATATATATGTTCATATGTACACTACAAAATCTGACCTCAAAAAATAATAATGAATTAAAATAATACATTAATGACAATAACAAATAATGATGATAGTAAAAAACAATACAAGTAAAAATGTTAAAATTGTTAATATCAATTCTTATATTCAGAATATCAATGCCACTTGAGAGTTCATCTGTAAGTATCTATTTGGCTGTTATCTAAGCAAGTTCTTTAAACGTAGAATGCACATTATAGAACTTACTTCATTGATACCAGGATGTTGACAAGCATTCAATCTCAATTGCCAAATTAACTCACTTTTTTCTAACCTTAGGGATTCAGGTCCCCCTCTCCCATCACATGTAAGCTGCTGAATAACTCTAAATTTAAATGAATGTCCTGGATGTTCACTAATATGTCTAGCAAGTGTGTTTTCCAATTTGATTTTAGCAATAAAATATGTATGTTCATATATCCTCTCACACAGTTTTCTATTGGTCTTCCCAATATAGAAAACTGGGCATGCCACGCACTTAGCTAGATAAACAACCTGCTTACTTTGACAATCATATTTTCCTCTGATTTTAAATTTTTTATTTCTTATTTCGAAGCTCGACCCTGTAGCAATTAAATAAATAGAGATATTGGTGAGGCTAGTACAACTACCTCGGAGGTAGTGAGGGTTTATAAAGAAGGACGTCTAACAACAACAGTAACAAAGTAAGATCACAAAGCGGTCATGTTATAAGAGTCATACAAATAGAACACACGTACAGTGCAGTATGGTGTAGTGTAGTGTAGTATATACACTTACAATGTTTTAGTATCTTTCATAGGTATGAAATAGAATGTTTTTATTTTTGTATTTTTCATGTTTTATAAGTGAAATAGAAATTGAGAGTGGCGTAAAAATACACTGAACGCCAATGAATCAGGAAAACAACCTGCAACACCGCCAAGAATTAAACTGCCACACCGCCACAAGTAAGATACTGAGAAAATCTGTAGCCACGGACTCCAGAACCAGAAAATTTCAAGTTTTATTCCACAAAACAATCCAGGTTAAGCGCTTTCACACACAGATCATGTGCTTCTTCAGAACAATACATTCCAATACATTCATAGCTTAAATAGCAAAATTAGCGCCAAAAATTTTTACTAATACATATTAAAGCTTCTTAAAGCTATAGCGCTTTTTATGTGCAAAAGTGTTAAACCTATGAATAATGTATGCAAATACGTTAAAAATAGTACGTTAAAAACAATATATGCATGAATTTAATATCTTCTATGTGAAACGTGTGTTCCTAACCACTTAAATGCTAAGAATTAATGCATATCAAATGTGCAGTATAAAGCAATACCCATATAAACTATTATGAACTATATGAAAATTGTTGTAAAGTGACTTAGACAAGTATTCATTAAATACTAAATGGCAACTTGGAACAAATACTTCATTTGACTTCATGAAAAAAATATATACTTCATTTAAAAACATTTAAAAAAATACTCCATTTAAAAATGCTTCATTTAAAAAAATATATAAATAAATAGATATATAAAAACAGTGTATATATTTGTAATAATGCTGGTAGTATAGAGATGCTTAAAACTGTGCTGAGCAGAATAACTAAATCAATAATATATAATTATTAAATTATACTGTCTGAGATGTGCACACAATACTCATGTTTCCAATATAGGTTTGACTGAAATAAATTCATTTATTCCTGGGTGTGTAGTTGCATCAGTCATTATTTGCCAATAGCATTCCCTAAATGCTAGATGCCCTTTGATGTTACCCCCCCTAGGATTAACCTTAACTACTTCTAAAATACAAAACCTAAACTCATGCTCTACTCCTTTATTCATTATATGCTTTGCTAAAGCATTTTTTTCATCTTTTTTTCTAATGGAATATGTGTGTGCATATATCCTTTTCTTAAACTGCTGCTCAGTTTTTCCTATATAATAGGATGGACAGGCAATACATTTAGCCAGATATACTATATGTTTGGTGTTACAATTTCCCTTCTTTATTTATATATTTTTTAAATGAAGCTTTTTTAAATGGAGTATTTTTTTAAATGTTTTTAAATGAAGTATATATTTTTTTCATGAAGTCAAATGAAGTATTTGTTCCAAGTTGCCATTTAGTATTTAATGAATACTTGTCTAAGTCACTTTACAACAATTTTCATATAGTTCATAATAGTTTATATGGGTATTGCTTTATACTGCACATTTGATATGCATTAATTCTTAGCATTTAAGTGGTTAGGAACACACGTTTCACATAGAAGATATTAAATTCATGCATATATTGTTTTTAACGTTCTGTTTTTAACGTATTTGCATACATTATTCATAGGTTTAACACTTTTGCACATAAAAAGCGCTATAGCTTTAAGAAGCTTTAATATGTATTAGTAAAAATTTTTGGCGCTAATTTTGCTATTTAAGCTATGAATGTATTGGAATGTATTGTTCTGAAGAAGCACACGATGTGTGTGTGAAAGCGCTTAACCTGGATTGTTTTGTGGAATAAAACTTGAAATTTTCTGGTTCTGGAGTCCGTGGCTACAGATTTTCTCAGTATCTTACTTGTGGCGGTGTGGCAGTTTAACTCTTGGCGGTGTTGCAGGTTGTTTTCCTGATTCATTGGCGTTCAGCATATTTTTACGCCACTCTCAATTTCTATTGTACTTTACGCTGTCTTGTTCTATGTTTTATAAGTGAGGTAACTTATAAGCGAGACAGTGTAGACATGATTACACGATTGTATCTACTAGGTGGATGCAAATGTATACTTTCGACAACAGTGAACCAATAGAAAGTAATCTAGTTCTTGCAAGTGTCTCGAGATTAGATTTAAATTAAGTGCCTCACTGTGAGTTGGTTATCTGATGATTTTATCTGAGGAAGTTACGTAACGTGTACTTGACAAAAAGTGTACTTGTATTTGAACACTTAATAAACAACATCTTTGTTATGTATTTTGACATTTAAGTTATTACATCTTGCAGACTTGCAGCAAGGAATTAAGAGTTTGTGCTGTGCTTATTTTTAATGTGCATGTCTGTGTGTGTGTGTGTGTGTGTGTGTGTGTGTGTGTGTGTGTGTGTGTGTGTGTGTGTGTGTGTGTGTGTGTGTGTGTGTGTGTGTGTGTGTGTGTGTGTGCATGTGTTATTACTAATGTGTTTGACGGTTGCATGATAACTGTAAGAATCAGTCAGAGGAGGTTATACAAGGCTGGGAAAAGATACTGGAAAAGCAATTCACAGGGTAACAACGGGAGGACATTTGTATGGCTTGAAGGTATGCAACAAAGTCCTAAGAGATTAGGATTTTTGCTTGGATATGCTTGTATACATATTTTATACCCCAAGCAGACTTCAAAGAATGCTTCCTCTAGTAGATAACAAATGTTGTGCAATGGGGTAGAAAGAGATTACTAGGAACACATTTTTTGGGACTGTACTGAAATGGCATTTTTCAAAAAATCCCTGTAGAGTACTCTGTCAGAAATATTGGGGAAGCATATGGCTGCAACTAATGAAATGATTCGTTTGAGCTTTGACCCAGGATGTGAATTGCCTAGCCATAGTAAGGAATTCTAATGGCTGTTAAAATAAACAATTCCTAGAAAATGGAACTGTGAAGCTAAACCAGCTGTATTTAAAGTAAAAGAGATATTTAAAAAAGGAAAGGAGCAAACTAAATAGCAAGAATTGGAATTTGTGGGATCGATGCAAGCAGAACAAATGGTCAGAAGGAGGAGGAGGAATGAGGTTTATGGGAAGGCAGGGATTGAGCAATTCATGTAATGCTGGAGTGAGAGGCAGTTGTTATAAAGAAAGAAAGAATGTACATTATAATGAATGTAAATGAATACAATGTTGATAAGGTTTATTTTATTTTCTATTAATGCAAGTGTGCATATGTCCTAAGTGATCATTAAAAAAAAAAGTTAAAAAAAGACAGTAAAAAATGTGTTTCGTGTTTGAAAGTGATTAGGTTGTGGAGACACTGGTATATCTTACAAATTCTAAGTAGTGGATGTAGTTATTTCAGTTTACAGTGGTCTCCTTCCTTTTACTCTGTGTACTATACTGACATTTACAAACCTTGATGAAAAAGTAAGAAAAAAACAGCTACAAAGTTTTCTGCTAATTAACGATAATACGCTTATAGTTTATTAGATTTGTACCAGACAATCAGCCCAGTAGAACATAGGGAGCTTAGCTACTTCAATATTCACTTCTTTCTCCATCTGTCTATAAAGGCCTGAGAGGATGGCCATGGAATGAGCTTAAAGATTACTTCCACCTGAAGTAAGTAAACATCCTTGTGGGTCCTTCCCAAGGTAAGGGATTTCCTTGTTTAACTTTCTAGTTTGAGCAGGAACAAGTCTCATTTGATAGTGTTTTTATGTTGTAAGGTTTAAAACACTGACTACCTAAAAAGGAACTATGGAAGTAGAAAATTTCTTCGCCAGACTTTTGGTTTCTGATTAAACATGCAGGTGTGGTGTGCTCAATCTTTAGGTGAATACAGCTTTAAATCACATTTTTATTTTTTTTTCTAACAGCTGTCCCTTTTTCTTTTTATATTAGTGCATGTGCCTCTCTTTATGCTGTCACAAAGAAGCCAGATGCTTAACCAAGAATAAACAAAGAATTCCTTTTGTCACAGGCACCTTCTACATCCTAACGTGCTGCTATGGTACAGCAGGTCAAGACTCTTTTCAATCAAGACAGGACAGCTCAAGTACCAGCATTTGCACAATTGGTGGACTCCATTCATATCAGAAAACTCACTTCCTCTATCAGCAGCTCTAGAAAATTAAAGCAAGAATTCAAGGTATTATGAACGTTAAGTGTGAAGTAACACTTGGCATGCTGCAAGCATTAAAAGCATTATGAGGTGTCATCCCAGGATTTCTCCAGATGGGTGAGGCCAAATTGAAGCAGTTTTCATCATTTTCATTGCCCCAACAAGGAGAGGATAGACTTCCTTATCAACAATTGTACACCGTGGATGAAGCTGTGCTGTCTGCTTTCCGTGAGAGTTTTGGGTATAAGACTCTATCCTGACTCTTCAAACATTGCCTGGTGTCATTAAATCCAACATAAATACACCTATGTAAAAAGAAGAATGTTTTGTATTATCCGTGAGGTTTAAAGTACTAAAGCACAAAAGATGGATAGTTTTCCTTTGAAAATATGTCTCCCAGCCTTACACTTAGGCTCTTCTGGAAGCTGAGTTCTACTTCCACTCCCGTTGGATTAGTTGCTTTGTCTTGGAAGCAGTCTAATTTTATTCCCATTTTAAAGCCAGGAAAATAATAATCATGTATAGACTGATACAGGCAAATATTTCTGCAAAATGTTCCCTGAAAGATTTTTATGGCTGTATGGGCAACACAGTTTAGACCTCTTATGCCCTTGTTGATACAACCAGACCAACTGGTTTTGTTAAGGAGACAGCAGGCTGTCATAATATTTACTGGGTTGCATATTGGGTGAAAAGAGAGCATAAATCCCCCTTCCCATGGGCCCTCATATCCACTGACACAAAGGCTTTTGACAGTGTCAGATGGCCTTATTTGCACAGACTGTTAGAAGACTTCATTTACCCACCTTATTTTACTGTGGTTTTTGCAACACTTTCATTATGACTCAATTGCATTTGTTAATGTTGGGGCAGGATCTGTCTAAGGATACAGACTCACTCAACTTCCTTTTGTACTGACAATGGAAACCCTATCTGCAACCCAGTGAGAAGCACATGAAAATAATTCAGGGGGCTCAGCTGAGGATAAAGCTAAAAGGTTTGTAGTGCTCCATGTACATATGACTTGCTTGTTTGTTGTGTGGAAACCACAGAAAACTATTAAGAAATGATGGCACATTTTCAAGCCTACCAACCATATACCAGTTATAAAGTCAGTCCTTCAAAAAACACTCTTCATACTGTTGATTTTATGTTCCCTTCCAATGCATCATAATACTTAAAACATTGTATATTACCCTTATTATATCAAAATAATTGAGTATATTAGGCATCTTCTTAACTCCCTCTCCTTCTGTAGCTAAGAACTTGAACAAGCAACAATTTCAACAGATTCTTCTAAAGGATCTTCAAGAGTGGATTAAATTAAATCTGTTCTTTATAGGATCATATGATCACAGGTGTTACAAAGCAAGTGAGCTGCAAGGCCATTATCACTCTGGCAGTATCCACTCTTAGGCCTTGCCTCTTTTTTCAAGGTGGGACAGACCGATTATACAAGGGTGCATTTATGAATCAGCTTCCAGTTTCATGCCCCTTTGTACAGCAGACTGTGTGTCATACTGTTTAATATGGAGATGAAGTTTGTTCCAGAGAAGGGGTAGGGACTGTGTGACAAATCTGTCCCTCCACCTTGTCTTATTTACTTGATGGAGTAGATTTAGCTCTCTGATTCTAGTCTTAGGACTGTTTGATTTTTGGAGGTATAAGAGTTCTTGGATTGATGGACTCATTTTAGTCCTATAAACAAGGCACAGATCATCCCAAAGGAGTCTATGCAGTACTGAATACAGAAAGAAAGCTTCCAGTCTGTCTTGACATGTCAGGTCTTTTAAGACCAAGATTGCTTTAGTTTAAGAACCTCTGGGATGTGTAATATGCTTAATATAGTACATCTTAAAGGGGTTGTTGTACTTAATGCAATTCTGAGCTTAAAACCTTTGATCTTAGGCTAACTCTTCTAAAGACAATTTTATATCTTGAACTGTTATTTATCATTCAAGGCCTTCACTTTGATTGCACAGGCTGAATAGATAGCTTTTACCTTTTTTTGTGTGTCATCCTAGTTACGTTTGTGGGCCCGTCAGTTCTCATTATACTTCTAAGCTGAGTGTCGTTCTAAGGGTTCCCAGTCTTCTAACTGCATATAAAATGGAAATTTCTTGAACTCATTTACATCTATACCATCTTGGTCATACCTTCTCCTTGGTTTCACTTTTGTCAGATCCCTCACATTGCCTCAATACAGTTCTGATATGGCTACTCGTGTATTGATTCTTTAAATCTCAGTCTTTAAAGTCCTCACCATGGGACATATTTAGAGGTTGTTGACTGTCTGCTCATCTCAATAATTAAATGCCATCTACTTTATTCTGTGGGCTATTTTTAAGGACTTGGAATAGCTTCCCATCTCTATCTATTCAGAAGACTTTTTTCTAATAACTTGTTGGGAGTTAGGGAAGGCTTTTGGTCTGTCATTTGCTATTTGGTGTGCAATACCCAGGGAATCATTTATAATTTTTCTATGTGCCACCCTTGGACTTTTCATAATGTACACATATGGCTGACATCATCCATATGGCACACATCCAACTTCTACCCATGTTTCATGCGGACATACTTTCCATGGGGTTACATTGTTTGTAAGTGCATAAATATGCAGGTTCAGAATTTAGTGTATATATTTACCATGTAAGAAGGCAGCAGGCACATATAATGGTGTTTCTGTTGTATATGTTGCAGGTAATGCTGGGTATGCACTGAAGATATGTCTGATGACCCTCATCTGCAGACTCCCAGACCATGGCAGAGATAGCATACAACATCCCATGCAGAAGCACAAAACATGGCAGAATAACCTTGGGTGAACTGAAGGGATGTTTTCATTAAAATCATATGTCTAGTGGGCCACTACAGTATTCAACAGATGTGCTGAACCATATCTCTGCTGTGGGTGCTATGTTATATAACATGGCTTTGCAGAAACAGCTACAGCAATGATCACCAGCTGTAGGATCAGCAGCCAAGGAGTAGGGAAAAAATGTCAGTGGATGAAATAGCAGCAGTACCAAATATGAGATAAGGAAGGCAGAATAGATTACAATAATGACAAAGATGCAGCATCTGGCCCACAAGTAAATCAAATCTGTGCATTATAAGATCATATGATCATAGGTGTTACAAGACAACTGAGCTGTGAAGCCTTTATTGCAGAATAAAGTGATGAATGCATCATCATAATGACGCTAGGCAAAACATTGCATGAAATAGCTACAGTGTACATCAGAGATTACTTTACTCATGCTGGTTAGGTAGTGGGCAGTGAATAATCTTAATCATTTGCATAAGTAGTGGGGACACAGTCACAGTGGATGAGGTAGCCATAAAATCTGGTAACTGGCTGTGGCGAGTCAGGGATGACTTCTTGCCAGAGAGGTGTGGTGCTGCCTAATAGTAAACATCAGCAACATGCACTGTGGTGGCCTGTGGTCTTGTAAAATTATGTAGTAAGTGGTAGAGTTGTCAGAAAATAACAGGAGTGTGCATGTCTAATCTCCTGGGATATCCCATGTAGGGAGACAACACATGTATGTCTCCATGGCCTAGATCATGACCACAAACAGGCATGGAGTTCTATCTATCAAAGAAGATATTGAAAGTACAGAATTACAGGACTGAAATCATGCTACCTGATGAGACGCTTAAGTGTGTCACCCCTAACAATGCATTGCTATACCTCACCACATGTACAGGGGTTAATGTTCTCAGTGGCATGTCCTTCCCTAGGTGTGTATATCCCATGGTGTGCTCTCTCCACAGCAAAACATGACAGAGTCATGTTATTGTGCTGTGTGCCCACGCATAGCACATCTTCCTTGCCCTTCTTGCTGCCATCTGGCAGGGCTGCTGAGTACAGTGTAGGGGTACATTAATAAGTTGCTTGTCTTGTGTCAATATGCTTATCTAAAAGTCATATTCAGTAAAGTCCTGATTCCACAGTTGCTTGTCTTAAAATACTCTCATGCCAAATGGCACTATCCCTTTATATCCTGCTAATAATGGACTCTTGGTTGTAATATCTCCAAATCTTTTGTGTTTCCCATGTAGGGAATGACCCCATTCCTATGTTAGAGTACAATTAGAGTTCATGAAATTAGTATTGTTTTAGTCTTTGATATTAGCCAAGAGTCCTCTACTGAGTACCCACAATGTGTCCAGAATTGCCACCTTTTCGTAAAGGGTAACATGTATTGGTAGCATATCAAAATATGACTGTAAATTCTTTTTTTTAGACCCATTGCTCCTACTACTATTACTAGAACTGTCTGAGTATCTTTCTCCCACACATTGCTTTCATTTCTGACTGCAAATACTGATATTTTATGACTATGTATCTTTCTGTATGTAAGACAAAGTAATAAATGGGTGTAGCAGTTTCAATGATCAATGCTACTTTTGTCTTTTTTTCAGGGACTACTTTATCTGGTTTTCTCACATCATTTTTTATGAACTGTTAATAATGGGTGAGCCTATGTGATATACACTTCATTATTCAATATAATGATTTGTGGTTCAGGCTTCAAAGACTTCTCAGTTATATACTGCAGTATTTGCACATTCTCCATTGTAAAAGTCTTGCTAGAGTATTGTGCCTTTTAGTATATAGGCCCTCTGCCATGAGTGCATCAAAACCAACAAGAAGATGTGCAACTGCTTCCATTTTTTTAACAAAAACTGTATTTGTTCCTCCCACATTTTCAATTGATTTTATAAAACAACACGTAAGTAGTCTACTATCCTGGATCACTAATATTAAACTTTCATCATTAGGTTTCAATTCACCTCTCCTCTGCATCAAATGTTGGAATACACAAGGTTGTCCCAGGAGATCTCTGTACTTGCCACAATATCTATAGCTTTTTCAAATTTCTTTCCTTATTAGCTGATCCTTCTGTGTTCTTTCATTTGCTTTTCAGACCATCCAGTTGCTGTTTGAATTTGCCTGCTTCTGGTTTGATTTCCATTTTACTTTGACACAAAATGCTTCTATTAAACTAAGCAAGATGTCATCTTAAACTTATTCTCCCCAGGTTTAAAAATTTTCACTAGGTTTGGATCTGATGAGGTCATCAGATACTTATACAGTCCCATGATTGCAGAACTATACATGTAATCAATTTTGAGGAGGCCCATACCTCCTTCAGAGTGAGTGATGTATATTCTTGGCATACAATGAATTCTAAATACCAGTTGGTAAGTAAGAAACACTTTTCTTCTTTTTGTGTCCAGTTGATCCAATAATTTATGGGACCAATCAGTCACTCCAAAACTCTAAGTTAGAACATGAAGAGGAAATTCATTTACAGCTTGGACTTTATAGGCAGTTTTCAATATTAGTTTTAGTTTTCTGAAGTGTTCCTTAATGAGCTTTATTCACATATGTTCATGTTTTATTATTGATCCTTCTTCTGTCCCCAAATATGTATATATTTCCTCTTGCTCAAGTTCCTTTATGTCACATTCTTAGCCTCTTAGCAAAGTGGTTACACAAATGAGCTAATTTAGTGTCACTTGCTCTGAGTCACTGCCAGCACTACCATGCTCATCCTGGAACAAGGGATAGACATGCACACTATGCTTGTGCAAGGGACAAATGTGCACACTATGCTTGTGCAAGGGACAAATGTGCACACTATGCTTGTGTATTGAGTTTGTGCTGTCTGTAGCAACATGGCTCAGCACTTCCAAGGCTTTTGGTAGTGATCCGTTGCTGCACTGTGATGTATATCCCGTGATAACTTTTCATGCATCTGCATGCATAGAGCTACAGTTTCACTCCTTGTTTGAGTTTGTCTGTAGACATGGCTTCCTCAGATGTTGGAAACAGCATGAGTCCTAGCTAGTGTCTAAAGCAGTACAGGATTTTGTTGCTTTCCTTTAATAACAGCTTTGATGATTACCTGTTAAGCATTATGGTAGCCCATTGTTCAAGCTGGATGCTTAGCACTTGCTTGCCAGGGCAGTGAGTAATGCCACTGGTATCATCCATTGTAATAGACAATACAACCATCATTAAGGTGACCAGCTGTGAGGTCATTCTGATGTTCTTCTAGGGTGGAGACACAGGTAAGGTAGAGAAAAACAAACATTATTTTCCTATTCTGTTATTAGTCTGACCAGTCTACTGAGTTCTTCCTACTTTGTTTTACAGTGGCTGATACATGGCATGCCAACATCGCTTGATGCTTCTGGAAACACCTCTCCTGACTATAAGATTCACATGGCATATGCATTACCGAACTGCACAAATGTAAATGTTATATGATATGTCTGCTCTAAAATGCTGCCTTTTTTCTTTTTCTTCTGAAGGACCACTTGTGGTTATAGCAGAGGAATAGCAGGGGTCATCTTGGCCTGCACTAGCTGATGACTCTGTTGCTGAGTCAGCAGTGGTCACCAGATCTGCTCTATAACAGCATGGTTGTCCTGCTAATGGTAATCTGTATGACTAACTGGTGGTTTCTGTTACCTTTACAAATCAGCATTGCTAGATAGGATTCCCTGACTACTGTTACTATGTTGTGGTCAAAGGAGTCACCTTTGTTGACCAAGGTGCCAAGGTCCCTGACTGCTATGTTCATTTGAAGTTGATTAGTACTGTAAGTTGCATCTGCTGTGTGTTTACATGTGTGATGATACTGCATTTTTTGCATGCAGATTAAGCACATTTTCTGCATACCACTGGTTTCTAAGGATTACATTTTGCTTTAGCAATTTTACATTTAGAGAGGAGTGAACCATAACACCTAGTTTACAGTTATCAGGAAATCTGATTAGCAATAGGCCTGGATTTACACTAAGCAGATCATAAAGTTATATGCAAAAAAGGAGGAGTGTCAGCACTGAGCCTTGGGAGTACTCTGATAGTTACTTTCTTACTTTAATTATGTATGTTCAAATATTTAGACTATTTGCAATCAATATAACCACAGAATGCTCTACTATGTGATATTTTAGCTTATTTACAATACCAGGGTGGAGTATAGTTTCAAAGGTTTTGGCCAGATTCATATCTGTTGTATGGACTAAATATCCACTGCATTTGTATTCTGTCTAAAGAAATTTATTATATTTAGTAGACATGACCTACCCTTAACAAAATCAAACTGTTCTGACACTAGTGGCATGAAGTTTCAAATCATGAAGTTTCTGAAGTCAAAGATAGTATTATTAATGATGGTGCAAATTATGCTACTTAAGCTGGTGGGTCTATAGTTCTTGGCATCTGCAGTAGGGCCATCTTGTGAAAGCCCTTTATAACTCCTGTTTTCTACACCTCAGAAACATGCCCTATTGATAGGATTAAGTTAAAAGAGTACAGGAGGAGATCAGTGATTGCATGCTTGGTGCTTTTTACTTGGAATCCAGGTAAATTGTCTGAACCCATGGCAGAGGTGCTTTTCGCTCTTGATAGCACAGTCAGGGCATGCT
This sequence comes from Protopterus annectens, assembly GCF_019279795.1. Classification (NCBI taxonomy): domain Eukaryota; kingdom Metazoa; phylum Chordata; order Ceratodontiformes; family Protopteridae; genus Protopterus; species Protopterus annectens. Next base: position 1,791,277,996 of record NC_056731.1, read on the forward strand.
CCACGGTGATCTTAGGCAATTAATGGGATGTGGGGATTTGTAGTTCAAGGACTGTTTCTGAGATTGCAGTGACTGTTGAATGACTGCTTCTGTGGTAAATTCAGTACTAAATCTATCTGCAAGTAGCAGAGTTAGCATGGGTAATTTCTTTTAGGATTAGTTGACAACATTATTGGGTGTTTTTTCTCCTTTGTCTAGTGTAATTAACAAAGGATTTGTAGTTATTATCAGCTTTTGATGCTAGTTTTCATTCATGTTTAACTCTGACCTTCCTGATTTTCATTTTTACTAATTGCTGACATTTTTGATAGAACTGTGACATCCTTGCACGGGCCCAGTAATCAGGGAGCCTCAATCCTCACCACTGGCAACAGCTAGGGGATGTACACAATTGGAGGATGACAAGTACATACACAGTAAAGTACAATTTTCCTTAAAAGCACACAGAGACCAGAGTCAGTCTGGGGCTTGTTTCTCCCTCTTTCTCCAGATGCCCAATAAGACTCCTCATTGGCACAGCTATAGGGATCAAATCCCAGTTGAGTGGCCAAGTCAAGACCTCCAGCACCCTCTCTGTCCAACCAGTGCTTCATGTCCCTGCCCATGTAGCTGACGCACCCACACACACACACACACACACACACACACACACACACACACACACACACACACACACATGTTTACTAGCTATGGCCCCTTCTGCCCAGCCTATAAGGTAGTTTCCACTGGCACCAACCACTCAAGGCCCTTAACAAAGGGTGTCCAATACTACTGTGTAATGTTAGTATTAATCCAAATGGTAGTCTGACCAAGACTTGAAAGGCTATTTACAGGTGGCCTGTACAGTGTCACCAAATACATATGCAAGTACTTTAAGAGCTTAAATATGTCTCACAAATATCAGCCACAAAGATAGGTTTAAATATATTTAATAGTAAATAATAAAAGAACAAGACAATACTCAGTAAATCAACACAGTAACTTCAGAGTTCAAAATCACAGGAAATATTTGAAAACAACATTGCAGGACAGTCTCAAATACAAAAACATCTAAACTAATCTTTACTATATTCCCATCTATATCTAAAAGAGATCCTATGCCCTAAATCCTACAGCAAGGAAAGTGCAGATGGTGAGGATGAGTAGATGTTCTTGCTAGGTCCAAGACAAAATACAAAATGCACAGTATCTCTCAATGAGAGAGTTCTTAAATTAATATCAAATATTACTGTTGGGTTAACTTGGATGACATCACTTTTTGTCACCTGATTCAATTCCCAGGCTAAAACAGAAACTAACAGAATTTGACATCTCTGTGTGAAAAAGACATATCTCTCAGATGTTTGCATATCTTGGAAGTTGTAAAACAATAAAACACTTTTACATTTTTAAACCTAGTAATTACTTCTCTTTCAAGACAGTAAAAAGACTTTTAGCTCTAGACACTGTGTCTGCTATACTGAAACTGAGAGAAAACCTTTATAGCACAATTGTAAAGCAATTTAATGTCAACTTATTTTCTTGAAGTTTTGCAAGTTAACCCTTTTATGATCTAGGTTCTACTGTTAAACATACATTTGCACAGGTATATAGTTTATATGCATTTCTGTTCTAAGTCAGCAGGGCATGCTGTGGTTACATTTTAGCTCAGTACATAACAAACAGTTCTGTATAAATCATATCACTATTCACAAATGACATAGAATTATTTAAAAAATTCCAGATAGCTGGGCAGGCAATATTTCCCTATATCACAAGCACTTTTAATGTGGATATACTGCATTAATCTAATGACCAAGTTACTCCTTGACAAATGTTGTCTAGCCCCCCCTCAACAAGCCATATCAGTATACAAATTGATCATATAATTGCCTCGTTCTTTCCTACACAGCCTACTCCCCTACACACATAGACAACAATTTTGGGTGCTCACCCCTCATGTGTGGTTGACAAAATTTGTTCAGTAAAAGCCACAGTAATGCATTTCCATTTGCTGCTGTATGGCACCCCCCTCTATGTTGTTTGCCATAAAATTAAATAAAATGCACGTGTATGGTACTGTGAGCAATGTGTACTTTTACTACTGCAAACAGAGCTATCTGGTTTCCTGCCAGAAAAGGTAAAAAAAAATATTCACAGCAAATGTATTTCAAACTTTAGCTTTTAAATATTATGCTCTGTCCCCTCCCCCACCCCATTCTCCCATCAAGTCACAGCAATTTTTTATTGTGATCACTCTAACTGCTCTTTGCTTTCAGACACCAGCTGTCCCCCAACTGATGACCACTTCTAGTGAACATCTTTTCTTTTTTTAAACAGTTTTATTGATTTTGATTATAATGAAAACAATCACATAGACATATATAAGATAATTTACATTATAGATTTACAAATTGATAACATATATTTAAAGTATTTAAATATGAATATATGAATAACAAAGCAAAGAAACTAAAGTATGTACATAGACATCCAGTATTTATACATTAACATACACTATAACCTTCCTTTTGTAGCTTGTTCTCACGAATGACAAGGAAAGTCAATTACCTTTATGCAAAATGATCATTTTTTTCCAACATATTTTGTAAGATAACCCATAAATGATATTCATATGTCTTTCTAGATGTTCTAGAGGTCATGGTTCTTATCTGTAAATGACTAACTTCTGTTAATAAATTAGCAAACTCAGAGAATGTAGGAGGATGTTTTGAAATCCAATTTTTTGTTATGATCTTTCTAGCCACTGCCAATATACTCCATAGTAATGAGTATTTGGTTTTCCTAACACATTGTGGAACAGGTGTATTAAATATGATTAATGATTTATTCAATATGAAGTCTGAAAAAAGTGCTTGTAAAAAGTCATTTACTTTATTCCAAAAGATATTTAAGGTTGGACAGTCAAAAAACATATGTGCCCAGTTAATATCTACATTAGAGTTGCATCTATTACAGATGTTCTGTTTTTATTAATTTTGTCCATTATTTGTGGTGTATAAAAGGATCTATTCATGAATCTTCATGTGTAAATCTTCCATTTCAGAGAAAATGATGTTTTCCCAGCTGATTGTAGCATATTAACCTTATCTTGCTCACTTGGGGAATTATAAGTAATTAAACTGTAATAACACCAGTAGTTATGTGTGCAAGAAAATGTTTCTTCTCTTAAAAGTCTATAAATAAAGGAGAGACTACCTGAATATGTATGCTGATGTAATAATGTTGATTGAAGAAATTGTAATAATATCTTGGTGTCATGTTTGCTAGTTGGTGAAGCTAGTTTCAGCTTATTATCAAGATATACTATAAGTGTTTGTATATCTAACCATGAGGAATTATTAAGTTTATATTCCTGTATAATATGATCCATTGAACTAGTCTTGTATTCATAAGTTAGCTGGAACCAGTACTTGAGTTCATTGTTTTTCAGTTGAGAAATGTTGTTAATATCTGAGGTAACAAATGTCTCTTGTGTATATTCTATAGGAAATAAAAAAAGTAGTCTTTATATTTAACATGTTTATATATAAAGTTTCTTAAGTTAATTATAATATTATGTATGTAACTGGCAGTATGATTAGGATTAGTATGTGTGATAAAATATTCTTTTAAGATCCATATAAAAGGTGTGTTTATGAATTCTAGTTGACATGTTGTTGGTCTCATTATAAGTTTCATGGCTGATACTTCCCATAAAGATTTCCATTTAGCTAAATAGGTTATATCTAAGAGCTGAGAAATTGGTCTAATTATAACGGAAATTGAATAGAGATTTAGATCTGGGAAAGCTATTCCACCATTCTTCCAGCTATTAGTATGTTGGTTAATAGTAATTCTAGTATGAATTAAATATTGGCTGCTTGAAACGCTTCCCCTGTATAACTGTAAGTAAATGTCAGATATGAAACTGGGGCAGCGAAACGCATTTTTAGCAGTGAAAAACTATTGTTGCATTGGAGTTAATGTGAGCAGTACTGGATACGCTCATACTAACAAAGTGGATTTATTGACCAGGACGAGTAACGAGGGTTTGTTGGAAGTTTTGTTCTTCCTTAACTGATAACTTTTTGGTGCTGATATAGTGTGCAAGATTGGTTTATCTGCCGTTTCGCTGCCCCAATTTCATATTTGACATTTACTAATAGTAATTCTAGGTTTTTTTGTGACCAAAAGAATCTTAGT
>NC_056731.1:1791587180-1791677180 GCF_019279795.1 Protopterus annectens
AAGGAGCTCCACACATGCAGTTGTGTGTGATGTGGGTGGAGTATGATGTGAGGAGTGCATGTTGTCAGACTGCTCATTGTCATATGTACTTACCGATCTGTGAGACAGCATGGAATCAAGGTTTGTTATATAGTCACATCTCTCACACATTTTGTTTGTGCGGCATAGCAGTATACAGGCAGGGATACTTTCCACATATCCACAGAATTCACTGATAATTCCATTAGCAATAGAGTCTAACTTGTGTGTACATCACAGCAGGCCATCATTAGGCAGTGGCCTGACAGATGCTGAAATGTAATATGTTATTACCTTTATGTAGTTCTCCTTAGGTAACACAGCACCTAAGAAGAACTACGTAAAGGTAATAACATATTATCTTTATGTAGTTCTCCTTAGGTGCTGTGTTACCTAAGGAGAACTACAAAAAGGTAATAACATATTACATTTATGTAGTTCTCCTTAGGTAACACAGCACCTGACAGTGTGGCATAGCATGGTTGAGTGAGTACAATGCTTTGCCAGGTATGTGGCACTTGGATTAACCATAATCCTCTTATTAGGCTTGGTCACAATAGCATACCTACAAATGTGACAATGTACAACTTCAGCAAAGTTCAGGTCATGCTGCTACACCCTTGGCATTGACAGCTGCAAACACACTGTCTATAGGAACTCCTTTCAGTGAAGATGTGGATGTTCATGCATGCACAGAGAACTTGTTCAACTCTGCAGTCATTGCTCTGGCCTTGCTAGTCTACACAGCCTGTCAAGCAACCAAATAGCACACTAGATATTGTGTGACATGATGTAGGAACATAGATGTTTTCTGGTTACATAAATGTACAATATGACATATGTAGGAAATGTGTGGGTACACACACTTTGGCCAAAGGTGACCACTCCTCTGCAGTACACCTCAGATCATTGTCATGCAGATGTGCACCATGAAGCTGTTGAAGGTCAGGCTGCATGAATTGCTGTGAAATTGTCACCTAATGGGGATCACTGCCGCAGTGGTGCTTGCTTGAGCAACCATGGATATTTATGTCACTGGACATTGAGCATCATATTGTGACACTGTAGCTGTGCTCTGAGTCACCATCATCCCTTCAGTACCCTAGTGAAATCCTAACATCCCTGGAATACAAGGCATAATACATGCCAAACTCAAATGATTGCTCTGGTTGCTAATCAATGCATCTACCTGAAAAAGGGTATGTCAAGCCTACAGAACCTTACATGACATGGGACAACTATGTGGACAAACAGGCTGCTCCTCATGTGGAGCTTGGCAATAACATTTTGCTTTTTATGACAGACAAAGTGCAGGAGCATGGTATCCCAGAAGAGAGTGGTTGTGGAGAGACCAGCAGTAGTAGTAGCCAGGCACCAGTAATTCAGGGGACTCCCCTCTTGTCAGCATTCTTCACAAGGTAATTGTGTCATTGCAGTACAGACTGCTTGAGTGGTGTGCAACTGCAGAATAACTGTGTAAACACTCCCTCCTGACCTTTCACAGGGTGTACATATGTCTCCCCCCCACACACACACTGCCTATGCTCTATACAGACACAGACATGTTGGATGACTACCATCTAGGAAACCACTGTGGAATTAACTTCAGTACTTAGTTTCACACAAGACAAGTAGCATGCAGTGACAAGCACTGTTGCCAGATGTTTCAGTAGTCTTACATTTAAAGCCATGAAAAGCCTTATCATGAAAATGATCAGTAACAATGTAGTACATCTGCAGACACTGGCCTAAACCCAAATTTATTTTGTTCAAGGTCAGATCACGCCTACCCTAATTAGTGGACCTCTCTGAGTGTTATACTATGCAAGGGATGAGGGGAAAATGACTCACTCCTCCAACCATGGCCTGAGAAGTCATTTGGCAAGATTAGGCCATCAGGCATTGTGAAAACACTGTAGAGGTTATTTACAAACTAGTATGTCAGCCGCTGGATAGCCAAGTGTGTGACACTCGATATCCGGGAAGATAAGACTGTGTAGGCCACAGCTACAATGAGGCCAGGCACCAGTGGACTATCTTCACACATCATTCCTGGGACTATGCCTCTAGCCATTCTCTTTTCTGCAGTCACAGCCATTGTCAGTGCCCTCAGACTGACTACATTTTCAGATGATTGCAAATTAGGAGCTGTCACTGAATCCCACACAGAACCAACAGGTATCCAGGATGGGCTGACACACACACACACACACACACACACACACACACACACACACACACACACACACACACACACACACACACACACATATTCAGTTGTCAGAGCCATTGACAAATACTACATGCCAAGGAATGCCCAATACTATACTTTTGGCAGTCATCTACCCCTTGAAAAATATTGTATTGTCTGTACACCTCCAACAGTTGACCCATTAGTCAGGGACTTATGGACACAGAGAGTGAGCTAGCCTTTGACTTTCACTATTTGGTAAGATGTGGGCATTTGTGCATTGTTGCACAACCTTTAGAGAAAGGTATGGCATGTAAATCCCAGAATGTCATTGCTACACTGTATGTAGCACTCATCTCACCTGTCAATGAGTGCAATACCACCTTTGGTATGTAAGTACACAGGCATATCTAACACCTGTAACAGCCAGAGAGGTTCCACAGTATCCCAATACACAGTGTACATAACATGTCCTATGCAGACCGTGTCAAGGCCATAACTGTGCATTCTGTCTCCTACATGCTTTGGAGGGGAGGTGTATGGATGAGTGTCAGATCCCACTGTATACCTCCTGCACATCCAAGAAAGGACTAGGACGAAAAGAACCTGTTCTACACAGCTGCACCTCATTTGTAGTATAAATAGGACATGCTGGAGAGACAGGTATGTAACCCTGACACTACACACTATGTGTAACAGGTTCCCCATCCATGTGAAGCACACTTCTGCTGTAACACATCATGTGCAAGTTACACAATTGGATGTGGAACAAGGCAGTCATAACTGGTTTAGGACAAATGTCTATAGTGGACACAGGGAAATTGTAGATGGTTCATCTTCTAAGCCAAAACTTGTAGATGTGTCAGCTCCCAAAGCCCTGCTTACACTTATCAAGGGTGCCACACCATGTCACAGATTAGGGATGCATGAGTAGGCTGCATGAAGCCATTGTCCCTCTTAGCTTGTGATATACATAGGTTCATAGGTAGGTACTAGGCTATTGGCCCTAGGGCCTATAGAAGCCTAGCCAAAAATGTACCCTGGCTTTCGCCACCCAAGAACGTTATTTTCCTGTGCCCCTGTCGAGCAGAGCCACAGAATTGATCCCTGGGGTGAATTTATAAGTTCATGAACCTACAGAGCCATGCACATATACTGCTTTACCTTTGTGAAGACATTTTTCTTCTGTGTTGACATTCCATCCTATGCTGTGATGTTTATCAATTTATTGTAGCTGTGTACCCACAGATGTGTCCCACACCATCCTGAATTATAAACATAAACAGTTCTATGAGACACCATTCATTGTGTAAGTATACAGCCATTACAACATCATCCAATGTAATGTACACAAAATAATGTGGTTTACTGATTACAACTGGCAGCACAAAATATCTGTCAGTAACCAGTACAAGTGGCATGTCAAAGGCAATGATGGATGAAACAAAGACATAGTAATTTAAATAGTCACCCTGTGCATCAGGCGCATAGCTTCATTTCCCTGCATTGATGACAAGGATAACAGGGATGTGGCACAGGAATCATCACTTGCACAAGGTGTTATGTGGTGGTGCAGGAGGCCTAAGCTGATGCAATAGATTGGCAAGCATGTGTGTGAGTCAGGAAGGGAAGCAGGCAAGATGGACCATGGAAATGTGCCTTGTGTGTCTGTAGGTGACCTGATTTGTGATGGTGGCATGTGATTGTCTGCATGAACACAGTCAAGATCAGTGCTAGCCCTACCATAACTGTATGTTGAACAGCTTTGAACCGTGCATGTTAGAGCTGACAGCTCATTGTCTCCACCACTGAACAGAGGAACTGGCTCTGCCAAGAGTTGCACTGGCACCTCCATGCCCATGTTCATAAGTGAAGGTACTACCTGATGGTGACTGGTGTCTGCTGGGATTGTGTCCTCCATGGGAATACCCAGGACCACGAGCCCATGGCCTGCCACACTTTGGTGTGGATAACACACTCGGCTCTGGGGCACTGGATGTACTGCCACTACAGGAACGTGATTGAGTATGGCCACATAGACTCTCAGCAGATGTAGTTGTGACCTACATCCACAAGTCCGATGCTCAACTCCAACCAGATGTTCCATCATAGACAGTGACCATTCTAAGTTAGATATTCTGTGATTTGACTCAGACCAACGTCTTTCTACTGTATCAGTCAAACAATCCAGGATATCAGCAAAGTGGTGGAGGCAGTCACAGATGTCAGACTGTGCTGCATCCATAACCCTGAGCATTCGTCTGGAGTTCATTTCAGAATGTGTCTGTGCCTCCATGATGGCCATAAACATACGCCGAGTGAAATGTAATGAGAAACCTGCAAGAGGTGGTGGAAGGACAACAGGCCTGCAATGAGCACCTCTATCAATCCACCTGTGTTGAACCTCACCATTTCTTTGGCTATGGCCAGTATCAACACTCACTACAGCTATAATAACCATACTTCCCTGTTCAATGTCTCCACCCTCTGACTGTCGAATATCTGTGGCCTCAGGGGATTGAGTATGTGTAGGCATACTGACTTTGTACATTGATAATGAGGGCAGAAGAGGGATGTCCACCTCTGTGACAGATTCAGCTCCCCGCAACCCCCACCTGTACCTCACTTTGGCCACCATCATTATCAGTCTGAAGAGATACTGACATCAAGTTGTGAAGGGGCCAAAGACCAACCCCCTGGTCACCTGTGATAAAAAAGGGAAGAGCGGTACATTAATACCTGCATTACTATGCTCCACAGTACTATCTTGTAATATATGTTAAGCTGTATACAATGCTGTCAGTATTACAAACTTGTTTAACCCCCAGCCTCATATACTAGGACATGAGGACATTATTTTCTTACAAATTTCTGTAGTTACTTGTAAAGAATAAACTCTTTAATCAAGAATCTCATGAACAACAGTGATATACACTGTTGACATTTGGCACAGTTGACACATATGGCAATTTGTAATGTCCTGAAAATACCACAAATCTATCAGTGTGGCCACACCTACAAGGCATAGGTATGGTTCTAAACTGTGTTCAGTTGAAAAAATCCGTGCAGTTGGCAGTCATGCAGACAATACATCAATCCAGCCAGCAGGCCTGGGATGACACTTTAGTGAATACATTGCTCTAAATCTACATCTCTAAAACAACAATGTTATGCTTACCAGGAGCAGAAGCATGACCATGTCTGATTCCTGACTGTGCTGTGAAAATTTAAGGGAGAGGTAATGTAAACAGCACCACATGTTGCACTATAACAGGCTAATGCATCCATATATCTCATATTTACAATACATTCTATGTTAATTGATATGTAGGTCACAATCTGAGCATAAGATTCTAACTGCAACTAAACTCCTCCACCAAAAAATAATACCTGACACCTATATAAAACTATGTACACCCTGATACACTGAATGCTACAGTATTCCAATGCTGATCCAACTAAGCATACCTGGTCCCTGCTCTTGCGTAGAAATGGTAGTGCCTACATCTGCAACATACCATGTGATGGATGCTTGGGAGCTGTCTTGTGTTCCTAGGTTCATCTGGAAATCCTCAGTGACTGACAGTGGTTGTTCCACCACAGGTCATGCACCGGTGACACCACAATCCCTGCTCATGTCTGCTGCTCTTCTGCAAGCTGCATTGATCATATCAGTGGCAAGATGTTGCACTTGCTCATACATCCTGTTCTGGTGACCAACAGCATTCACATCCTGAACCAGGTCACCCCACAATGCTGCCCGCTCTTCCCTGTTTGGCCTCCCCCTGGATGGTAGGAGATGATGGTGTTGATGCAAGGCATCCAGGATAATGTCATTTTCAGCCTCTGTAAAAGGGCCCAGGCATCGGGGATACATACTTCTTGAAAGACAACAAAATGGAGACACATGCCAGGATCACATACATGGGAGTATAGTATGTAGAGATACAACAATAACGGATGGCTACCAGTAGTCACTGCTAGGTTACAAATCTCATATTCAACACTTTGCAAACATAGTAAGGGTGTGGATGTGACTAGGATAGTAGCAATAGTCAGCTATTCCTACTTGTGCCATGACAGATATTGTTGCATGATCACACACCCAACACAGGAGTCCATTAAGTTGTGGCCCCTAGGTGTAAACCCCCCTTATAATATTTAAAACCAGCAGTGCCACACAGATAGCAGTATAGTATTACCACCACTATCAAGGGAAATTTCCAGGAGACAGGTATACCTAATTAACAAAAAGTATTCTACCGGTACTGTACTCTAGGTCCTCTGTAGGTATAACACATCTGCAGATCAATGACATGTCATCAGTACAGTTCCAAGAAAGGCTTACTGATGTAATCCCCATTCCCCCTAAGTATATTGAAACATATGCATCATGTTGGAAACAAATGGTTACATACCTGATGGAGTACAATACTCCTCTATTGAAAGGTACAGCTATATAAATGTGCCAATGAGTTCACCCTGTGAAGTAACTCTCGTACACAATGGTCCCCCTAGCTAGCTGTTTGTCTTTTTAACATGGTTCTCATTAGCAAGTGATTACCTCTAAACCAATCTGTACTTCTGAAATGCTAATTGCAGCCAACACTGCTGATTTGCAGTATAATCAGCCAATCCCATGCAACCACTGAACAAGATATAAGGCCTCAATGTAGATCACAACTCCTTTCTCGTATGTTGGGTTGTAAATTATTGGGGCACAGATACTAAGTCATGACAGAGATAATGTCTGTAGCAGCTACTATTTGCATACAAATGTGTGTGCTACAGGCTGAAGCTGAAGGTGATGCTGCAGGCAAAAGGCATAAGCAGAAAGGGTGAACACTTTGCAGGACAACAAGCTTTAAGAGTAAGTGTGGGACCTGTGGCAGCCTTGTTATATAGACAGAGCCAGATTGAGGGTACTCATCCCACTGGGAAGTAAGGTATGTGTCAGGTAAGTATGTCAGGCAACGGTATTAGTAACACAATGCAAGGCAAAATACTTGTTGTGTCTTAGAAAAAACAGCATGCTCTACATCTGGTGCAGGTGTACACTGACAGTTTAGCGCAGCAACCCACACACCATACCTGGCAGTTCATGATGGGTGACAAAATCACTCCCCCCACCTCCACTACCAGAGGGGGACCCAGCCTCAGCCTATGGAGCAGAACTACCTGACACCACAGGTAGTGCAGGAGCAGCAGAGGGGGCACCACCAGGCTGTGGCCTAGATGTCCTTGGCCTCGGTGCCATGGCCGGGGAGCCAAGGTAGGTGGATCACCTGGAACTGGCCTACTTGTCACACTGTGGTAAATTAAATATAAACATGAGGTAAGATAAGAAATAACCAAACAAATGGTAGCATTAACATAATAGAAGATAATATTTATTACTCAAAATACATATTAAGGTACAGTATATTATGAGGAACACAACAATAAATAACATAAAGGTAAGTATGTTAATAGCAAAAGTACAGTTACCATAAATGTAGATGTTCGAGTGTATTCACTGTTGCAGTCATTACATCTGGGTCATCTGCTGGCAGGTTGCTCTCAGTCAGCCTGATTAACAAAGTCTTGGGTCCTGTGTCGGTTGCTGTCCCTTCTTCCATGACGTCAGGGGTATAAAACATGCAGCAAACGCCATTTTCATCAGTTTTTCTTGCCCCAGATGTCAGGTGCCCCTCAAATGGGGAGCAAAAAAAAAAAAAAAAAAATATATATATATATATATATATATATAAATATATATATATATATATATATATATATACACACACACACACACACACACACATATATATATATATATATAGATAGATATATGTATACAATTTAGAACACAAATCAAAAGCAAATACACCAAAAAGGCTTTTAAGCATATTAAAAGGAAGGCGAGGTATAGTAAGAGAAAAAAACAGGGGGCTGGAGGGTGGGTAACCAGGACTGCAACAGGGAATACACTCGAACATCTACATTTATGGTAGGTGTACACAACTGTACGATGTTCTTCATGTTTCACTGTTGCAGTCATTACATTTGGGTAGATTCCCAAAGCTATGGTTGGGAGGATGGATTTATACAGAATTAGGAGCAGCTATAAGGCACTGCAGGACAGCAGTGGCAAAGCCAGCTCTGGATTTAGAGAAGAGAGGTAAATGGTAATGTTTGGTGAATGTATGAACTGAGCTCCAGGTAGTAGCTTCTAGAATGTCTTTGGTAGGGACCTCTCTGAGAAAGGCTGTAGAAGTAGATGCAGCCCTGGTGGAATGAGATCTGATCCCCTTGGGGATAGGTTTACCATGGTGCACACAGCAGAAACGAATGCAATGGCTTATCCATTTAGAAATAGTCTGCTTTGAAATAGGGTTTCCCTCTGCCCCTGTAGCAAAAGCCACCAATAGTTGCTCAGATTTTCTTAGAGGTTTTGTCCTGTTTAAGTAGAATCTAAGTTGTCTGTGCACATCCAATGAATGCAGAATCTGCTCACCCTTGTTCTGTGGATTGGGAAAGAAAGTTGGCAGATGAATGGTCTGATTAAGAGCCACACTGGATACCACCTTAGGCATGAAAGATGGATTGGTCCTGAGAGCCACCCTGTCTGATGAAAAATAATGAAAGGCTCCACTGCCATAAGAGCCTGTAATTCAGAAATCTGTCTAGCTGAAGTAACTGCTAAAAGAAAAGCTGTTTTCCAGGAGAGAACATTTAAATCTGCAGTAGCAGCTGGCTCAAAAGGAGGTAGAGTGAGTTTTTCCAAAACAAAATTGAGGTCCCATGCAGGAACTGGTGCTCTCCTGGGAGATCTTACATTTTTGGCCCCTCTGAGGTACTGCTTTAGCAGAGGATGAGAAAAGAGGGGAGGCTCTGTCTTGTAATAAGCTGAAATGGCAGAGGCATGGATTTTTATAGAAGAAAAAGATAGGCCCTTGTGAAGCATCTCAGTTAAATATTGCAGAATCTGATGAATATTGGGCATTGCGGTGCTTATTCCTTGTGCTTGGTTCCAGGCACAGAATCCTTTCCATTTGTTCGCATAAGATTTTCTAGTACTAGGCCTTCTAGCCTCCAAAATGACATCCACCACAGGTTTGCTGAGAGATGTAACTGGTGAAATTAGTTGATTAGCCATGCTGCAAGATTCAGAGTTTGGAGCTGAGTGTGCAGAATTTGATAGTTCTGCTGAGACAGTAGGTAAGGTGTCAGAGGCAGGTACCACAGAGGAAGGTGTGACATATTGTGTAGGAGCGGGTACCTGTGTTGGCGAGGTCAGTCTGGAGCAATCAGTATAATTTTTGATTTTTCCTGTCTGACTTTTAGTAAGACCTGGGAGAGCAGAGGCAGAGGAGGAAAGGCATAGACTGACAGGTTTTTCCAGCTGAAGGACAGAGCATCCACTTTCCAAGCTTTTTTGTGATGAATTCTTGTGCAGAATTTGTCCAACTGATAATTCTGGGGTGAGGCAAAAAGATCTATGTCTGGGCTCCCCCATCTGTGTGTCAACATGCTGAAGATTTGTGGATCCAGTTTCCATTTGTGTGGGTCCATAAGATTTCTGCTTAGTGCGTCTGCCAGAGTATTTTGATTTCCTGGCAGGAATTGAGCTTGTAGATGTATTTGGAAAGTCAAGGCCATGTTCTACAATGCCATGGCTATCTGCAAAGGGGGTAGGAATGGGTACCCCCCTGCTTGTTTATGTACCACATGACTGTGGTGGTGGTCTGTCTTTATCAGTAGTTGTCCTGGATGAAGATAGTCCTTGAAGGGTGTCAGAGCATTCTGTACAGCTAGCATTTCTTTCTGGTTGATGTTTCTGGTTGATATGTAGGTGCATTTGATTTGGGCTCCCTTGGCCCTGAATGCATCTCCCTGCCAGATGCACCCCCCCAAGCATAATGTGATGCATCTGTAGTCAGGGTTTGGGTGGCAGGGTGTGGAGTGAATGAAAGTCCCTTGTTTTGGTGGCAGGCCTCTGCCCACCATAAGAAATCTAGCTGCAGGCAAGGAATGATAGGAATCATTGTTTCCAGGCTGTGACAATTTTGACTCCATAAGCTTTTTAGGTACCACTGAAGTTTCCTCATATGCAGTCTTGCATATGGAATTATTAGGATGCAGGAGGCCATGAACCCCAAGGCCTGCACAATTTGTCTTGCAGATAGCTGGGTTTTTGTGGCCACCTGTTTGAAGTAAGTCATCAATTGAATTTGTTTTTCTGGCATAAAGTAGGTCATCTTGGCAGTTGTATTCAAGCTTGCACCCAGGAATGTAATTATTTGAGAGGGTACCAGTTGTGATTTCTTTTTGTTTATGGTGTACCCTAGACAAGTTAGAAGTCTTTTTACAAACGCCAAATGTTTTAGAAGAGTGTCCTTGTTTTCTGCCTGAATTAGACAATCGTCCAGGTAAGGATAAATTTGAATGTTTCTTTGTCTGCAAAATGCAATTACTGGTGCCAGGCACTTTGTGAAGACCCTGGGTGCAGTAGATAAGCCAAAGGGCAGTGCAGAGAACTGGTAATGCAAATAGCCTGCTTTGAAGTGGAGGTATCTTCTGCAAGATTCCCTGATTGGGATATTGTTAAATAAAAACAAATGATAACAACACAGGAGGCTCAGATGCAAAAGTTTACTAGTGTACACCAGGAGGCAAAAAAACATACAAGTACAGAGTTTTGTCTGACATGATGCAGGAAATGCACAATTTTATATAGTCTTACATTCAAGCTGTGCCCACCTTACTGACGTGGTTAGCCACAGGGCACCTACATCACTATGATCTACAATATTCTATTTATAAGAAAAAGCTGATGTTATACATTTTAAAAGTTTTCCCATGGGAATAATACAGCCTTGCAAAGCACCTGGTTCGTTATAATGTCTTTCTGTAAATGTTACTCTTTCAAGGTCTCAGGCCTGCTCGAATACAATAGTTGGTTCAGTCTTGTAAATACTTCTTTGTTCTTCTTGCAACTTTACTTTAGCAGCTGTGTCTTATCTTTGATAATATTCACAAGGCCAATTATCTCAGAGGAAGGAATAAGAATATTCAATGCTTTATACATTTAATTTCCTGACCCAGCAGATAATCATTAGTGAAAAACATAAGCTTGCTGAGCTGGCTACTGCCAGGGTCAGAGTTCAAATACACTGCAGCTCCAAAGCTTCAAGCAATTACATGTAAAATCATTCTTATTGCCATATTGTAAATAGAATAAAATGCATTATATACTATTTGCTTTTAAACTAGCACTTTATACATGTTCAAATACATATTTTTCTAACATTTTCCTCTCTTTTAATACTTTTTATTCTATTCAGAAACATAAACAATGTTATATCGTCCCCTAGTCTTCTCCTTTAAGGACTTTTAACTAGGCAAGTCATTTAGTTTATATTTCGGAAAAAGTTTCGTCTGGAATCAATAGTTCCAATTTAATGTCTTGGTACAAAGTTTTAGTTACAGATATAGCAACAAAATCTTTGACTAATCTTTTCATACAGGGGATCCCACAACAGACACATGCTCCTAATAGGAGCAGACCAACACAAATAGCAATCAAAATATTCATTAGGATAGAACCCCACCCACCAAACAGACTCTGGAAAAAGTTCATCAGTGGGTTTGGGCCTGGTTCAGTCATGGGCGATACCTGCTGTATTACCTCTAGGTGGTCATTAATCTCGTGTCGATTGTCTGGTATGAACGCACAGCATTCTTCTTTGATAAGTGCACACGTACCACCTCTCGCCGCTAGGGTGAAGTCAAGAGCCATTTGATTTTGTAGCACAACAGTTTTCATTGCATTCAGTTCATCAGTCACTAGTTCGAGAGCAGAAAAAGTTGCGTTACTCATTACTTCGAGAAGCTTTGACAGTTTTCTCAACTCCCAGATCGATTTGACTGCTCCATATGCTGGAAATATTCCAGCCCAGGATATAACACTGTCACTCAAGTCCATATGAGTCAATTTTTCTTTATCTTTCACGGAATGATGGTTCTTCCAACCAGCTTCGATTTTTCCCATTGGATTTACAGGTTTTCGATTGGATCTTCAGGTTTCGAGCTACATCTCTTACATTTCATATTTTACTTAGAGGTTATTCTGCAGTATGCCTTATAGCCGAACCAGATAACCCAAAAACAACTGCGGACCAATTCTCAGGTAGCCATTTGTATGCCTTTTTCCCACAAACAAAATAACAGTTTTCTACTTTAGTACTGATGCGGGTTAATTCTGAATGAAACATTTTCTTGTCTATAACAGACAATTGTTTATGCAAAACAGGATTTCTCTGCACATCACTTAATGTTGTTTTCATTAAGCTCAAATATGAATCATAATTTGTGTTACAAACAGTGCCTTTATCTTTAGCTTTAATATAGCATTTATAAGATATAGTTATGTTACAGTTACTCCAACCCACTTGGAGTGTATCATTCTTATAGAAACATACAATTCCCCTCTGTGTAATAGGCAAATACAATGCAATTTTGTCCTGTGATCTTACAGATCCTGTATCAAAAAGTAAATTCTCCCAAGTCTCATTTATCCCCAAGGGGACAGCGGACATCAACAGTCCTCCATATGCTGTTGGTATAGCAGTACAAACCCAGCAATTTGAAACGTTCATAGTCTCTACATATACATGCTTCATAGCTAGGTATGTGTTAAAGTTTGGATGCCAGTCTATAGGCAGTTCATCACATTTTTCCACTTTCACTTGTGTGGTTATATGTAGGAAAAACCACAACAAAAGGAAGGTCATCACAATCATAGTCAATAAATGCATAGTTAGCAAGATGATTAAACAATATCTTCGGGGTTGATCTGCATTTTTACTTATTTCGCTCTTGGCCATCCTGCCTTTGTTGTGTATCAGTCATAAAATGTTTATCAAGTTGAAAATTCTTTACCGGTTTACAGTGCGTCAGGTGGACCCAGGACGACCTCTCAGCAACTTTGACTGCAGTAGGCGTCGCCAACAGTACCTGGTATGGTTCTTCCCACTTTGGACTCGCCCAATTCTTCCTCTTCGTAACTTTCAGCCACACCCAGGACCCTGGGGTCAGCACTGCTTCTAACAGTCTGGTCTGTCTTTTATCTGAAAAAGAGTTCAACTGCAAAACAGTTTTATTTGTTAACAGTTTCCGCATATAGTTAGCTAATGAGCTGTCAGCCTCTAGTTCTGCAGGCATGAGAGCTTTTCACTGTGGCACATAATATGCCCTTCCAAATATCACTTCAAAGGGAGTCAAACCCTTTACATTTGGAACTGTTCTCATGCTCAGCAGTGCCAAAGGCAAACAGCAAATCCAATTCTTCTGTGTATCATTTACTAACTTCCTTAACCTGCTCTTTAAAATTCCATTGTACCTTTCCACCAGTCCTGCAGACTGTGGGTGGTAAGCACAATGATTCTTCAAGGAGATCCCAAAGAATCTCCCAAGTTGGTGAATCGTCTGATTAACAAAATGTGTCCCATTGTCACTATAGATTCTTTCCGGTATGCCAAATCTAGGAATTATTTCTTTTATTAGGGCCTTTGCCACTGTTGCTGCATCCGGATTTTTAGTTGGAAAAGCTTCTACCCATTTGGAAAACATGTCTATAATTACTAAGCAGTATTTTTTCCCTTCACATTTGTTCAGTTCTATGAAATCCATACAGATAGTATGGAACGGATATGGTGGTATAGGAAAACTCCCTTGCTTGGGTTTGAATGCCCCTTGTGCATGATGTTTGTTACAGATATGACATGCTGCACAAAATTTTTGTGTAAAGTTCGTGAATCCATATGTTTGGAATATTCGATTTACTAACTGTACCATCCCCCCTGTTGAGACATGGCACTGCCCATGGCTCAACAAAGCTGCATATTTAAATAAATTAGACGGCAATATTGGGGTTTTTTTTTGGAGATATACAGTCCATCTTCGAGGATTGCTCCTCGTTTCTCCCATTTCTGTTTCTCTGCTTTTGTAGTTAATGTCTGCATTGTTTTTAACATTTTTAGATCTAAAATCTCAGAGGGTTGTAATTCTTTGGTTAAAAGTAAAGTTTTTGAGTCTGAGGCTGCTTGTTTTGCAGCTGTATCAGCTCTTGCATTTTCTTTTGAAATTGCATCCTGTTGTTTGTATGAGCTAAACATTTACAAATAGCTACTTTAGTAGGTAACTGAATGGAATCTAACAAGTTCAAAATAAGTTGCGCATGATTAATTGGTTTGCCAGTAGATGTTATTATTCCCCTATTTTTCCATTGCTGTGCAAAAACATGCACTGTAGAGAAAGCATACTGACTGTCAGTATATATGTTCACACATTTATCTTTCGCTAGAGTACAAGCCCGTGTTAAGGCTATCAGTCCTGCTGCTTGAGCAGGCAGGTTATGCTGTAAGGGTTGGGCTTCTAAAATCTCTGTATCTGTGACTACTGCATACCCTACTAGATTTTTCCCTGTAGGACCCTTTCTGCATGAACCGTCCACATAAAATATCACCTCGGCATCATTCAAGGGCATATCAGTGAGGTCTTGTCTGGGCAAAGTTATTTGCTCAATTTCCTGCAGGCAACTGTGCGGTGTGCCATCCACAGGAGTTGGAAGTAACGTTGATGGATTTAATGTTGTACAACGTTCAATTACCATATGAGGTTGGCTCAGCAGTATGGTCATACATGAAAGATGTCTAGCAGGAGATAGATATGCTATTTTTTCTTGCAGTAAAATTATCGCGACTGCATGAGGCACTCTCAATGTGAGAGGGTGGAACAACACCACTGAGGCCGAAGCTTGTACTGCCATTGCAGCTGCGACTACTGCTTGCACACAGTGAGGCAAAGATCGTGCCACTGGGTCTAGCTGTGATGAATAGTAAGCTATGGGGCGTTGCTTATCCCCATGCTGTTGCGTCAAAACTGACATCATGTATCCCTGTTTACAATCTATGGTCTGAAAAAATCTTTTGTGGTAATTTGGAAGTCCTAAAACTAATGATGAAGCTATCAATTGTTTTAGTCTGCAGAAAGCTGTTTTTGCTTCAGGTGTCTATTGTAATACATCTTGTGCTGCCATTGGTGTTTTATATATTAAATCAGCCAGTGGAGCAGATTCTAAGGCATAGTTTGATATCCAGCTTCGACAAAAATTAGTCGTTCCCAAGAAGGACATCATTTCCTTCTTGGTTGCTGGTTTGGGTGCCTGTAGAATCGCTGTTTTTCTGTCTTCGTCTAATATTTTACCTTCATTGGATATTACATATCCTAAGTATCTAACCTGTTTTTTCCAAAGTTGTAACTTACTTTTTTTCTTTGTGTCCTTGTGCTGCTAAAAATTTCAATAATGCTATCGTTTCTTCCCTGCATTGATGCTGGGTAGGGGCTGCTAGCAAGATGTCATCTACATAAAGTAGAATCTGACTACCTCCTGGTGGGGTAAACCCTGCCAGGTTGCTTGCCATTTCTTGTGCAAATATCGTTGGACTTTCACAATATCCTCGTAGCGGTAGTATAGGTATATATTTTACCCTGAAATGTAAATGCAAACCAATACTGGCTATCAGGATGTATAGGTATTGAAAAGAAAGCATTACTTATATTTACCACAGTGAAATATTTTTGTTGTGGCTTTAAATCATTTAGCAAGGTGTGTGGGTCTGGCACCGTAGGTGCTCTAGGTATTATTGCATTGTTTACAGCTTGTAAATCCTGTACTATCCGCCATTCCCCATTTGCTTTTTTAACAGGAAATAGAGGGGTGTTACATGGTGAATCAAGAGATTCTACCAGTACTCCTTCCTTGAGTAATGCTGCTATTATAGGCTTGATTCCTTGCTCTGCATCTTTCCTCAAGGGGTATTGTCTTTTTTGTGGTCTAAATGCTGATTTTGGTGTAATAGTTACTGGTCCTGCTGTTTGAATAAGTCTTACATCTGATTTACCTGTTGACCAAAGAATGTTTGGTATGTCACACAAGGCTTTTTTTTCTTCTTCTAATAAGAATGCTAATCAGCTGTCTTCACTTGTTTGTAAGTGTACAGCTGGATGTGTCTGTGTTAACCAATTCAATTTCTGTTTTTGTATTCCCTGTTCTGATAATTTTAAATCAGTTTGTTTTTCCCATCTTGTTACTTTTTCTCCTAAGTCTGCCCATCTCACATCCTTATTCTTTGTCAAGCTGACATGTGGTAGTCTATTAGATTTGTACAGTGTCATGAATTTCTGAGGTAGTGAACAGCTTACCACACTGTTTCCCTCAGTATCCCAATACAAGGTTCGTAATACTAATCTGTTAGCAGGATTTTTGGACAACTCTTGCTCATATTCTTTATCAGGTCCTGGCATGCTACAGTAGTATAGAGTACAATGTAACAAATGCTGTTGGTCAGTGTCAAGGGAGGGGGCCTTACTGATGGCTACATTCATCAGTTCCTCGGTTACTGCCCCTGGACCAGTCGTAACTAGGTCCTGGCTGTACCAGTAAAAGGTTTCACCCTCCGGTCGCACCACAAATGTATCCATTTGTCTTTCTGCCTCCATACCCTGCATAGTGGGAACTACCGCTATGCCAAATATATGCATAAGATCTCTTTCCAGTAAGTTTACTGGACATTTTGCAGAAACTACAATTTTACTTTTCTGAGTCATACCTGAAACTGGATCAGTTATTGCTATATCATGGGAGAGTGGTTCCCTATATAGCTGTCCATTTGCTGCTTTCACTAATATATAATCAGGTGATTCGGAATTTTCTGGTAACTTTGAGGGGTGTATCAAAGTTCGTGACGGTCCTGAGTCACACAAGAATTTTACTTCCCTTCCTTCCACCAGAAGTGTAACTTCCGGTTTTGTGTCTGCCAAATAGAGCTCCAAGCTCAGTAATGCCAAATCTAAAATTTCACTTTTTTTATCCTCTACATCTGCTTGTACTTTCTCTGTTCCTTCCACTACATTTACGTTTGCCCTTTGTTTGTTTTCCTTCCCTAATGATTTCTGATTTTTATCACTATCATATAGTCAGTCCTCATCACCTTTATTTTCTGTAGTCACCTTTTTATTTAGCCTGCAATCCCTTGCTAAATGTCCTTTCTTACCGCACTTAAAGCACTCACCTTTTTTTTTTTCTCTTCAAAATCTTCTGACCTTTTATCAGATTGTCTATTTCCCTGGGTATTTTTTTACCCTTTTTACCTGACTGTACTACAAAGACCTCAGCTCCGTCTTCAGCTGTGAAGACCTGTGTCTTCTTTTTTTTTTTTACTATTAAAGTGTCTTTCAGCATGTCTAGCATATTTAAGTAAGGCTTGTAGCCTACTTGTTCGATGATCTATCATATGCTTTGTAATAAAGCTACTGATAGGTGCAATGCAACCTTTTAAAAACGCATTTTTCAGTTGTTGTTCATACGAGGTATCATGTGTCTGATTTTCAGGAATAGCCATACCACTATGGTTATTGAAACATTTCAATAATCTACCATTGTACCCATCTACAGTTTCATTCTCTTGTTGTATGCATTGGTTAATGCAAGTCCAATCTGCTCTAGGTTTCCATTTTTTAGAAATTCGGTCTGTAAGACCTTTCACTCTGTTGTCTAGTTCTGCGTCACTATGTGGGAGTGGTTTAAGCTCTGCATTACGAGGATTCCAGGTGCCACAAATCATGTGCCAGTCTGGACCCACAATCTGTCTAACTACTTTTTCTACTTCTTCCCCATTCAGGTGGTAACTTAATCTCATACCTTGCAAATCTTGTAAAAACTTTGTGTAATTAACTTTTGGATGAGGGATTCCCTCTGTAGCTTTCCGAATATCTTACGGTGTCCATGGTCTATATACTAGAAGAGTTGGGTCCTGCCCTTCCTGTCCTGCCTGAGGATTTGGTACCTCGATTAGTGAACAGATTTCTTCTTCACTCTCGTCTAGTGTGTCTTTCCCTACTTGATATAAGTCTGTGTCCCCAAGTGTTTTACGTGTCCAGGACCTAGTTTCAATAGGATCGCTAACAAATGGTTTTAGTGCTCTTGTAACTTCAGGATAATGTGGAGGTGGACCCGCTTGTCCTCCTGCTTCATATCCCGAAAAAGGCATTGGAGGGGGCGGAGGGGGAGGGGCCGTCGCTATTACTATATTATTATCCTCTTTATCTAAAAATAACGTCTTAGCATTTTTAGTTTTTTGTTTCCTTCGGTTTACTTCCTCAATCCACCTGTGTGCCTGAGGAATGCCTAATCGCTGTTGTTTTTTTGCCTGACCTTCTGCGTCAGATTTAAGCTGTTTTAAAAGTTTAATTAATGAAATCTTGTTTAATTTACCATCAAATCCGTATTTATTAACCCATTTTGTATAATATCTTACATTATCAGTCCGTTGTAATTGCGTATATTTTGCGTCATCAGTTAGGGGCGGATCTCATGATTTTTTAGTGCACTGATTTCCCATTCTAAAAGAAAATGTTACGTAACCCTTTTCACCACATGGTATTTCAGTTCCTTACACAGTTTATCTAGAATAACTGCCTACCTTATTCTGTTTCCCTGATCTCTGACAAAATATACAGTAATTTCCTTTTGTCCCTGATCTGTATAACAAATCTCTGACAATGACATTTACTGTAACCTAGTCCCTGATCTAAAACAGAAAAAAGGCAAATATCTTTCTACCTGAGCCTCCTGGACCAGTTCGAGACCGCTCGCCGGAGATCAGAAAGTGGCCAGCCTCTCAAAACGACAATTCAGTCGGGGTCTTGTGTTTCAAGAAGAACCGCTTCAGTAACTTCTCTCCTGCAGTATTCAACCACTGATACACTCTGATCTGCAGCTTACCACAAATTCAGGTCCGGGACCAAACTGTTAAATAAAACAAATGATAACAACACAGGAGGCTCAGATGCAAAAGTTTACTAGTGTACACCAGGAGGCAAAAAACCATACAAGTACAGAGTTTTGTCTGACATGATGCAGGAAATACACAATTTTATATAGTCTTACATTCAAGCTGTGCCCACCTTACTGACGTGGTTAGTCACAGGGCACCTACATCACTATGATCTACAATATTCTATTTATAAGAAAAAGCTGATGTTATACATTTTAAAAGTTTTCCCATGGGAATAATACAGCCTTGCAAAGCACCTGGTTCGTTATAATGTCTTTCTGTAAATGTTACTCTTTCAAGGTCTCAGGCCTGCTCGAATACAATAGTTAGTTCAGTCTTGTAAATACTTCTTTGTTCTTCTTGCAACTTTACTTTAGCAGCTGTGTCTTATCTTTGATAATATTCACAAGGCCAATTATCTCAGAGGAAGGAATAAGAATATTCAATGCTTTATACATTTAATTTCCTGACCCAGCAGATAATCATTAGTGAAAAACATAAGCTTACTGAGCTGGCTACTGCCAGGGTCAAAGTTCAAATACACTGCAGCTCCAAAGCTTCAAGCAATTACATGTAAAATCATTCTTATTGCCATATTGTAAATAGAATAAAATGCATTATATACTATTTGCTTTTAAACTAGCACTTTATACATGTTCAAATACATATTTTTCTAACAGATATGCAGGTAAGCCTCTTTTAAGTCTAGAGTTACCAACCAGGCATCCTTGCCTAGCATAGGCAGTAACTATTGTAGAGTCAGCATCTTGAATTTTGGAATGTCCAGAAATGTATTTAGAATGGATAAGTCCAGAATTGGACGCCATGATTTGTCTTTTCTGGGTACCAGGAAAAGTCTTGAATAAAAACCTTGTCCCTTTTCCTTTTCTGGTACTGGTTGAATAGCCCTCATATGCATGAGGGACATAACTTGTTTCTAGCCCTCTGCCCACTAATTTGGAGGCAGATCTGGTCATCCGTTTGGGATTGGCAATGTGTGGAAATGAAATCTGTATCCCTGGGATACTATATTTAAAACCCACTTGTCCTGGGTAATTAGTTGCCAGTTTTGTGCAAAAAGACCAGTTTTCCCCAAATACGTTGCAAAGACAAGTGCTTGGTGATTGCAGTGGAAAGTCATTGAGACTGCTTACCATAGGAAGGTGCCTTGTTACTTCCAGATTTGGAGGTTGAGGCACCCCATTGCTTTGTTCTATAAGTTCCTTGTGACTGAAACCTGGAGCCTTTGGAATGTCTGGGTTTGACCTGAGCGGCTCTGGGGGGTACTGTAAAGGACCAGTTCTTAGTAGGCCAGTGCCTACTGAATCTGGGTGGCTGCACTTGTAGGAAATCTTTTACAGTTTGCATAGATTTAGCTTTATCTTCCATCTTTTTCAAAACTTCTTCTGCCTTATTACCAAATAGACTGTCATGTTGTAAAGGAGCATCCAATAATTTTGCTTTAACATGATCAGGCAGATTTTGCTCCTTGAGCCAAGCATGCCTTCTTATCTCAGATCCAGTTACAGCAGCCCTGCAAGAGGCCTCCAAGGAATCAAAACCACATTGCAAAGTATGCTTACCAACTTGTTCAGCTGAATGCAATAAATCCTGCAACTCATTATTTTCCACACAGTCAGAAATCAACATAATTTTCTGTCTAAGTAAGCTCATGACATGCTGCTGATATTTAAGCATATGAAATTGACAATTTAAAGCCCTGATTGCCAAGGTTGTAGATGTGTAAACCTTCTTACCCCAGCTATCCAGTGCCCTGGAGTCTCTATCAGAAGGGGTAGGATTTTTAGCAGTAGAAGCCTTAACACCCTTGGGACCCTGAGAAATGGTTTCAGGGTCAGCAGTAGAGTTTTTAAAGAGGAATTTGTGGGAGTCAGGAACCCTGTAATATCTGTATGGCTTACTAGAAGCTGGAGGCAGGTAATCAGGATCCATGCTGGATTCTGAGAAAACATCATCAACAATGTCTAGAACAGGAGGTATAGCCAAAGGCCTATGCTGAGGAAGAAGAAAGAAATCCCTAAGCCTCTTTTTAGATTCTGAGAAATCCTGACTCTCCCAGTGAAAGTGTTCCCTTAGGGTATGCAAAGTTTCTCCAAAAGAAAAATCCTCAGGAGGAGAAGCAGAAGGGATGGAATCTTCTGCATCAGAGTCCTCATAGGGGGGAATAGATAATTCCTGATCAGAAGAGGAATCAGAAGAAATAGAAACCTGATCTGATGATTCATAGTCAGTGCCTTGCCTAGGCCTCTTAGCAGGAGGGGGATGGGTACCCCTGATCAAGGTAATTAAATCCTCGGCCATTTTGACCATTTGTTTTTTAGGCATAGGAGCCTGTGCACGTGGCCCAAGCATCGCTTCTTTAGACATAGAAGTTGATTTTGACCTTAGTTTTGAAGATGGCGTCGGTTTAATATACAAATCTTTAGGCCTGAAAACATCCTCAAAAGCCGGTGCCTGCTCAGCGGCTCCGGACCCATTTAAGGTAGAGACATCCGTGGGTTCAATATTTAAAGTGTCTCATGGCATACCAGACTCCGAATGGGTCTCAGTAGAGGCCTGCGAATCAAAATTAGCGGGTATCAGGGGCTATGAAAGCGCCTCATTGAGTACCGGCAAACCGGCGACTGGCTTAGGAGAAGCTTCATATTCTGTTTTGGACCTCGACGGTCTGTCTCTGTCTTTTTCTTTGCGTTTTTTAGGTATGCTGGTATTGCTAACCAATGACATTTCTGGGTAGTTAAATCTTGAGCAAAAATATTTTGATGCAAAAATATACCAACACTTAATAGTGTGTTGATTAAATTTAGCACAAAACCGACAGCAAGGAAAGTTGTGGCCAGGGCCTAGGCAAGGAATACAGTACAAATGAAAATCCTTATGAGGTATTTGCTTCCCACAAGTAATACAATTATTAACTTTTACTGACATCGGTAAGGAGCAAGAAAAAGTTTCCCCAATGGGGTACTTAGCTTTAGGTTGAAGACTTCAGTTCTGAAACTCGAAAATGAAAATTTTAGGAGTCGGCCGACCGGCACTTGCGAACTGCTTCTGCTTCGGGCACCGTGCAGCAAGAAAGACTGATGAAAATCGTGACGGCTGCATGTTTTATACCCCTGATGACCTGACGTCATGGAAGAAGGGACAGCAACAGACGCAGGACCCAAGACTTTGTTAATCAGGCCAACTGAGGGCAACCTGCCAGCAGATTACCCAAATGTAATGACTGCTACAGTGAAACACGAAGAACATCCAGTATGAATTAATACGTAGGGCCAACATAGCAGTTAGTCATAAATAATAAGTTAAAATCAAATCATAATAATAAATAACATTAATAAATTAAAGAAGAAAAGGGGTGGGAAGAGAGAGAAACATACCATTAGTAATTTGGCAAGTAATATTACTACACAGACTACCAATACAAAATTCTAAAGATATGTAGTGTCAGTTGTTCTGTAAATGGATATGCCAATAAATTGCATTCCAAGTAATGTCATGTATGTGCTAATGAAGGGTCAGTCATATGGGGCACTAGTCATTACATTATGCAAAAGAGTGACAGTTGAGAGGTATGTTCGTGTACACTAAGTACACTAGATAACTGGTTGTCAGCTGGCTGCCATGGGATTAGAACCCACAATCAGTGACTACAGGAATTATTTAATTATTTATTTATTTATTTTACATTTGATAACTGGGAAAGTCCGACTAGACTACCAGTCCTTTTTCAGTGGAGCCCCGGGGAGAAAAGCTCCACAGTTATATACAATCTTAGAACAACATAAGAACAGACATTAACATAGACATGTATACATTTGTTAAAATAGCCTTAAAGCAACATTATAACAGATATTATCATAGAATATGTTGACAAGTATATAGTTGTTGAATAAGATAAAACGTGCACTTATGAAGATAAGAATTAGGGTTTACAATGCTTCTTAAAAGGCTTGAAAAGTAAAATCAGCAGTGTAGAAGAATATAGCAATACACGCGGTGGTTGGCATGGTTTGGTCTTATTAAAAGAAATAATTACTTTTCAAATAATGTCACCTGTCTGGTGTTTTCTGATGTAATGTTAAATGGGTTTAAAACGGAGATCTCCGTTGCTTTCTGTGTCGCTATGTTAAACTCTTTTTAACATAGCTAACGGAAAACTTTTTCCGTTAGTACTGGCCAATCAGCAGGCATTGTATAATTACAGATAACAGTAGTATACACTTTCTTTGTTGGTTAACATTACTGAAGAGACTACCGGATTACTGTATGTCTTTGGGTCATTTATGTCACTTGTTCTCTTGTTGTGGAGCATGGGCATAGCCATTTACTAGTGGAGTGGATTTTAAGTGAGTTTTTAAACTGAGTTATGGAGGTTTTACTTGTAATGCTATTGGGTAGGGAATTCCATGCTTTTTCAATCTCGGTGGAGTATACCGATTCTCCTGCAGAATTAGAGGCTTTTTGGCCTTCTAGTAGTTGTTTGTTGTTGGAGCCTAGCACTCTTTTACTAGAGTATGGTTTGAGTATACTACTTAGGGCTGGGGTTTTATCTGGGTTGTGTAGTATTTTGTGGGTTTGGGTTAGTTGGTTGTACAGTAGGAGATGGGGAAATTCAAGCCATTGTAATTGTTTTAGGGCTATACAATGATGAGATTTATAGGGTAAATTGGTGGCAAACCTGGTGATGTTGTTGTAGCATGCTTCTAATTTAATGCTGTCTGTTTAAGGTACTTTATTTCAATATAAAGAATTCTCAAAACACTAGCACCTTTAAGATGTTTCTTGCAACATTTCATGTGAAATCCTACAGTTACACACATGCATGGCTGTCTGTGGTATCACATTGGAAACCTAATGCAGTGAACACATGCATAATGAGCACTTAATTGACTACAGTAGTTATCAAAGCACCATCTCCTTTTACACTCTAATGATTAATGTCACATGAAATCTGCCAGTTACCCACATGTATGGCTGTTGAGGCCATCTGTTGATATACCCTGTTCATTTACTGCATGCAGCATATTTCGGGAAAATTATCATAACTCAATCTTAACCCTTAATCTGGTATTGCACTACATTTATGTCTGACATTTGTTGGTGCACTATGTATTAGTTAATATGTAACAGTTGACTGGTGTCTGAATGGAACATACATGCAGTGAATACTGGAATAATGAAAACTTATTTGAAAGATTACTTATCAAAGCACAGTCCTGTTGTAAACTTTATTGATTATGTGCCTTTAAATCTGGCATTTAGACACATGGATAGCAGTCCAGGGCTTCACTTACCTTACCCATATACCATGTTCATTGCCTGGGTAGAATCTTCTTCTTCTTCTTCTTTCGGCTTTTCCCGGTTAGGGGTCGCCACAGCAGATCATCTCTCTGCTTATGATTAGCAGTGGAGTTTTACGGTGTGGAGTTGCCAGCCCGGCGCCCAATCTTCCACAGAAGGCATGCACACACTCACACCTAGGGCCAATTTAGAGTGTCCAATCCACCTACTGCATGTGTTTGGGATGTGGGAGGAAACCAGAGCACCCAGAGGGAAACCCACATGACCACAGGGAGGACATGCAGACTCTGCACAGAAGGCACCCCAGCCGAGAATCGAACTGGAAAGCTTCTTGCTGTGAGGTGACAACGCTAACCGCTGCACCACTGTAGCCGCCCAATTGCCTGTTATACATCATTATTTCAGAGAAAATGAGTGGAACAGAGGCTTGAACCTTACTGTGGGTAATGTACTACATTTATTTCAGACAGGTTTTGATGCATTCTTTATTGATGTACATTTAACAGTTGACTGGTGTCTGATTAGAAGACACATGCAGTGAATACAGGAATACTGAACACCTATTTGAAAAGATTACTAATCAAAGCACACCCCTGATTTAAACTGTATTGAAAATGTTCCCTAAAATCTGCCATTTAGACACATGGATAGCAGTCCAGGACTGCAGTAACCTTACCCATACCATGTTCATTGCCTGGGTGGAATATACAGCATTATTTCAGACAACATCTTGTTTGGCATCTACTTCTCTGAAGTACAGGCCAACACTAAGGGACTCTGGCTAACAAAGTTCGCAGATGACTGCAAACTGGGAGCCATTATTGAATCCTCAAATGATGTGGATACTCTACAAAAAGGCCTTACAGAAACAGATGCTTGGTGCCATAGCCATGGGCTCAAGCTCAATGCCAGGAAATGTATAATTATCCCCTTTGGGAAAAAAACATGTACCCGTGAATTACCACATAGGTGGCAGTACGCTAAACACAGAAAGTGTGATAAGAGACTTAGGGATACAGGTGGACAGTGGTCTCACCTTCAATAACCACATCGCCACAACAGTCAGGAAATACGTCTATGTGGCACACCTCATCACTAAGGGCTTTTCATCCAGAAAAAAGGAGGTCATTTCCCACTGTACTCATCCCTCATTAGACCCATTATAGAATGCAATGCCCCATTTGGTATGTACCTCTCAAGACATCTGCAACAACTGGAAAGGCCGCAGAAATACTTCACTAAAAGAATCAAAGGCCTAAAGCAGATGGCCTATGCTGACCGCCTTTAAAAACTCCAGCTATACTCTGTCGCATATCGTCTACTCCGAGGTAATCTCTGCTTAACATACAAGGCCATGTCAAACTCAGAACTGTTGGACATGCCACACTTAAAGAAATCCCAATCTCTCACAGCCACATGCTCCAGGGATCTAAACCTTGTCATCACAATAAACAAAACATGCTGGAGGGATAGGTTCCTGACCCAGAGACTCCCCAAACTCTGGAATAGACTGCCCGAACATGTCAAGCAGAGTGCCTCTTTGGCCTTCTTCAAAAGGAACCTTGATGATTGGATGGGAGAAAGGAAATTCACCTCGGGGATCACGTCAGTCGCCGTGCTAGACAGGGGTCTAAGGAAGTAAATAGTGTGGGAAGAAATAGCCAGGGAATTGTTATGGCTAGGCTTGTATAGGCCCTAGGGCCGATAGCCTAGTACCAACCTATGAACCTATGAACATATGAACCTATGAACATGAGCATAACAGAGGCTTTAATTTTACTCTGGTAATGCACTACATTTATTTCAGACAGTTTTTGTTGCAGTCTTTATTGATGTACATTTAACAGTTGGCTGGTGTCAGATTAGAACACACATGCAGTGAATACAGGAATAGTGAACACCTTTTTATGTGAAAACATTGCATACCAAAGCACCATCATCCTTTAGAATTTTTTTATTAATGTTGCTTCAAGTCTGGCATGCAGACCACGGATAGCTGTGTAAGATATCTGATAAATAACCCGTATACCCTGTCCATTAATTGAGTAATTTTGCAGGTAATATTACTACACAGACTAGTAATACATAATTTTACAGATGTGTAGTGTCAGTTGTGAGTACAGTGACTGCAACTGTTGAATAGATGATGCTGCATATGCATAACTCTCAACCTGTTAACATGGGACAGTATGGAACAAGCACTAACATATGCTGTTACACAGGCACAACCATAGGGAACTGTTTTACATAGTATGCTCATTCTTTACTACCAAGGTTGCTCTGTAAACAGATTTGCCAATAAATTGCATTCCAGGTAATGTCATGTATGTGCTAATGAAGGATCACTCATATGGGGCACAAGTCATTACATTCTGCAAAAGCATGACAGTTGAGAGGTATGTTCGTGTACACTAAGTACAGTAGATAGCTGGTTATTTGTCAGCTGGCTGCCATGGGATTAGAACCTACAAGCAGTGACTAGGGGAATTATTTATTTATTTATTTTACATTTGATAACTGGGAAAGTCCGACT
This sequence comes from Protopterus annectens, assembly GCF_019279795.1. Taxonomy (NCBI): domain Eukaryota; kingdom Metazoa; phylum Chordata; order Ceratodontiformes; family Protopteridae; genus Protopterus; species Protopterus annectens. The sequence goes on from NC_056731.1 coordinate 1,791,614,125, forward strand.
GGACTAGCAGTCCTTTTTCAGTGGAGGCCCGAGGAGAAAAGCTCCACAGTTATATACACTCTTAGACCAACATAATTGAGTGCAACCTACAGCATATTTCAGAGAATGAGCAGACCAGAATAGCAACTCTTGATATTGGTAGACCCCAACATTAACTGATGTTTGGAAACTATACTACACAGTACTGCATGTCTACCTGATGTAACCTGCTTTAGCATTACAGGTAGGCAGTGACGCATTACTAAAAATGTTACATGTCCCAGGTATGTCATATCTGACTGTTAAGACTGCAAACTCTGTAACTAATTTATTATAATATTAGGTTATGCATTAAGTTATTACTTTGAAGTTTCCCTACTTAATATACTCTCACCTCATTGTAGCCAGGTGCCCTGTATGGGAGTGGACATTGCAAGCCCTCTCTTCTGCAACTGTTGAAAGAGAAGCAATCCATTATGCGAATTGTGTGTACCAGTTTTGCACAGATTCAACTTGTATATTTCTACAGTGCTGCCTAACATACATACATATTTGTGGGGTCTGCCCAGCCCAAGCTTCTTGGACCCAGGTGTCCAAGGTTCCCATCTTCCTACACTTTAGGTCGTCATAGTGGTGATGATATTGCTCACCAGTGCAGGAGATACCAGTAGCACTGGTAAGTTCCCTAGCCAACTGATTCTAGGCTTCAGACTTGCACTCTGAGCCCTGGTAATCATCCTGCAGCAGCCCGAGTTCATAATTTTTCACCAGGAGTCCAACAAATACTTTGGGCTCCTGCATACCCCACCTCTGCGCCCACAACCAGCTCACTCACCAACACCACCAGGCATATCAACAGCCAAGTGAAGGCTCCAATGAATGGTGTGAACTTCCTGCCTACCGGCTTTTATATTGTCAGCATTGCCGCCCTTACACATCATACTGCAACTTTCAAAAAAGCAGCGTGTCGCTTAGCATCACACAAAGTCACACAAACCATTTAAGTGAAGCTGAGCATTGTGCAAACTCAAACAGGCTGTGTTCGTGCAAACGAAGTAGACCACTGACCATGTTTTAGCGGATCTTAGCACATCACAACTTTGTCAAATGTAACAATTTTTTTATTTGAAATTAAACTGTTTCAGTCACCTGACTCATTTTCATAGTAATAAATATAAAACAATAGAGAGCATAGGATTCGAACCTGGGGCCTACTACGCTGGAGGTCATGACTTAACCTATCTAGCACTTGGATAGTACAGGGAATAAGTATATCTTCACATAAACTACTAAGATACTTGTTAGCATTGCCCAGTGAAGCTGTGCAGGATTGCAAGTTGCTAAAAACAACAGAACTACAACAATTAAATACATCCAGTTTCTATTTTTAGATGTCTGATGGTGTTGCTAAGCACAACGCCACTTTGAGCAAACAGGGAGAGAGAAAAAAATAAATAAATTAATTACATCCAGTTTCTGTTTTTAGATATATAGCAGGTGTCAGGTGTATATGTATAAGCACAGCTTGGCATCGCTAAGCATCATGCAAACAACCCATAACAATAAAAAATAAAAATACTGTCCTGTGCTTATCACCTATCCAGACATTTTCTGGATAGTCCACAACTACAGGACAGCCTCTACACTGCTGCTTGCATGGATTCAATATCTGTGTAACTGTGATCTCCCTCGGCAGCACACCATAATTAACATGTATGGCATGCTGCCAGGCAGGAACCGTGGCCGTGTGCATATATACATTCTGTGTAGGCTCTACATGGAGCCTACATGGATTTTACTGAATCCTGGGGAATAGCAATTCCATTACATTAATTACTTAATGTAATTTATGCTTAAATACATCATCATATTAGGCATGCTCATAAGAAATTACAGCAATGAATGCATAAGCTTCACCTACCTGCCACAAAATCATAACTATGTATCATAATATAGGTCATGTCACACTTTGTGACAACTTTGCACTTTAATGTACATGAAGAAATGTTGAAGAAGCCATTCCTGCCTTTAACTACTATACTGTGAACAAAATAATAAAAAGCATATACCATGTTCAACATATGCAATGCGTCAAGTTACTCTTCCTGTGTGCACTAAATCATGATGGTACACAGGAATGCATAACACATTTGCCATACAGCACACACTTGAATGGATAACCTGAGCATTGTGTCGCAATGTATATGTCTTTCATTAAAGGCAGTACAACAGTTGCCCATTCTCTCCACAATAGTAAAATTTTCCATTAATTTATATAATAAATTGTATTTCATTGGAGAAACAAATCTTGCTTGCAAGAACTGTCTGGCAAAGACAATAGTTACATCTTGCCGGACTCAAACACCTGCCTCTGGTCATAAGTCATAGATCTGTAAATCAGTTGTTGATGCCACAGAAATAATCATATCTGATGTATTACGAAACTCATAACTGAAAAGATTACATTGGTCCAATGATGGAATGGTTATGACTTCCCTAAAATATAGTCTGAGACCTCAAACAGATGTGGCCGTATTAGTGTTCACAGAGCTGTGAGTGTGCCATATCACCATAATTTCTGAAAGCCAGAGATGGCAATGTTCTGAAATAACACACTTCAAGGTCTGAACTAAGCCATGTTTTGACTGATCAAGTATCCCCTAAAATTTCTTTTGAGGTATCAAAAGGCTTTAGCAATATTACAGTTCACACAGCTGTGAGTTAGCATCAGCTCATTCTACTGAGCACAGTCAGATCAGTTGTGAAGGTCCAGCCATTGCATCAGCTCATTATAATGAGTACATTGTGATCATTTGTGAAATACCACCCCTTTAGCTTCTTAACCTTGAATTATTTTCTGTCTCTTCATTTTCTTCTTAAAAAAAAAGATTAAAAAAATATTGTGCCGCTTCCTACTTCATTTTGTTGCTTGTGCATAGGTGTTGAACTGCATTTACTTTGCCACATTTGATACTGCTTGTTGGGTAGCCTGATTAAATTGATTAGGTTCATATGTGTGTACTAGGCTAATGGTCCTGGAGCCATTACAAGCCTAGCGCATAGGATTACCCTGGCGCTGTGCCACCTGACCTTAGTTCTCAGTGCCTCTGTCGAGTAGAGCCATTGGAGTGATCCCCGGGGAGAATTTTCTATTTCCCATCCACTCATCAAGATTTCTCTTGAAGAGGGACCATGAGGTGCTCTGCTTGACATGTATGGGAAGACTATTCCATAGCATGGGCAGTCTCTGGGTTATGAATCTGTCCCTTCAGCATGTTCTCTTGATTGTGGTTATGAGGTTGAGGTCTCTGGAGTGTGTGGTGTGCAGGGATTGGGATTTCTTTAGATGTAGCATTTCTAACAGAGCTGGATCAGACATGGCTTTGTAAGTCAAGCAGAGATCGCCTCTAAGTAGGTGATATGAGACCGAGAATAGTTGGAGTTTTTTTAGTCTGTCCATATAGGACAAGTGTTTAAGGCCTAGGATCCTCTTTGTGAGGTAATTTTGTGGCCTCTCCAGTTGCTGCAGGTGTCTAGTGAGGTACATGCCAAATGGGCCATTGTACTCGACGATTGGCCTAATGAGGGAAGAGTAGAGGGAGACAATGACCTCTTTCTTCCTGGATTCAAAACCCTTAGTAATGAGATGTGCCACATAGAAGGTATTTCTGACCACAATGGCAATGTGGTGGTCAAAAGAGAGGTTGCTGTCAACCTGTGTTCCCAGATCTCTTATAACGCCTTCTGTGTTCAGTGGAGTACCATCAATGTGGTAATTCATGGGAAATGGGTTTTTCCTAAACAGGATAATGACACATGTTTTGGCATTCAGCTTAAGGCCATGGTTCTGATACTAGTCGCTGTTCTCAGTGAGGCCTTTCTGTAGGATGTCAACATCACTTGGGGAGTTAATAATAGCTCCCAACTTGCAATCATCTGTCAACTTTGTCAGCCAGAGTCCCTTCTTGTTGGCCTGGACTTCAGAGAAGTAGATATCAAACAGGAGAGGACCCAGGACCGAACCCTGTGAGATTCCACTCGTGACTGGTTGGCCGTCTGTCTTGGAGTCAGCTACTTTCACACTGTGGGTTCTACTTGTGAGTCAGTTTCCAACCCACCTAGTGATATAGGGGTTGATGTCTAGCTTAGTGAGTGTTTCTATGATTCCTGAGTGGGGAATGGTATCAAAGGTCTTGGCCAGATCAAGGAGGGTTGCACAAACCACCTTGCCTTCATCCACAGCTCTAGTGACTGACTCAAAGAAGTCTACCCTTCACAAAACCAAACTGTGTGAGATCCAGAGTTTGGAGATTCCCTATATCCTTGTTTATTATGTCCATTATGAGGTGTGCCATAGCATTGCATATCAGACTCATCAGGCTAATGAGGCGATAGTTCCCAGGATCTGTAGTTGCTCCTACTTTGTGGAGACAGATGATTGTAGCAGTGCACCATTCGGTAGGGACAAAGCCTGAGGTGAGGCTGTGATTGAACAGGGCACACAGGTGAGGTGCCAGCTCACTCTATAGTTCATGTAGAACACAGCCAGGGATATTGTCAGGTCCCATAGAACCTATATTCTTGGCCTTGGACAGTGCTGTTTTAACCTGTGGAGCAGTAATACTCAGTGCCTGGCAATCTACTGGTATTGTGATTGGTCCTTTGGGGGGGGGGTAGAGGGGTAAAGTTGGCACTGAATCTGTTGGCCAGTATATTGGCAATATCTGTTGACTCAGTATAGGAGTATTGCCATGGATATTTTTTACATAACTATAGAAGGCCTTGTGGTTGTCTTTACTATCTGCTGCAATTCTATTTTCATAGCTAGCTTTAGAGGATTTGATGAGAGATCTTAACTTTTTGTTGAGGCTGATGAGAGAGTTTTTCCAGTCTTGGGAATTAACTTTATTCTGCATCAGTTTCCTCCTTCTGTTGTAAAGTCTGTTTATGGCAGGGGACCACCAGATTGGCTTCCTTTTTTTGGAGGAGAGCATCTTGGTTCTATTGCATATGGCAAAATCCATGCATTTGTGTACATGTTCATACAGTGCACTGGTGTATGATTTGGTGGTCATGCAACTATTCTCCATTTGCATGGGTACAGTGAAGTTAGCTACCTCTGTTTTTAGGAGCCCAAAGTTAGCTTTGGGAAAGTTTTTCATGGTGGTTACCTTTGCAGGGGTGGGCGGTGGGAGGGATGTGCATTTCCAAGGTGATTTGTTTGTGGTCGGATCTAACCAGGGAGCAATTAACTATTGGTGTAGAGCAATGGTCATCCGTGTTAGCAATGACCAGGTGAAGGATGTTGCTACATCTAGTGGGGGAAGAATGAGCTGGCCCAGGGCATTGGAATTAATGAATTCCAGGAAATGTTGGGCAAGTGTATTGGTACATGAGTAGTTTTCCCAATTAATGGAGGGGCAGTTGAAATCACCCACTATGAAAATGTTAGGTTGGACCCTAATATTCTCCAGGATGCTTAGGAATGTGGAGTGTGAGTCTTGGGACATGGTTGGGGACCTATAGCAGCCTACGACCTGAATCTCTGTCTTACCCAATGTTAGCTGCACCTGAAGTATCTCTGATGAATTATGTTGCACTACCAGTCTGGAAGTGTGCACATCCTTTATGAATATGGAAACACCACTGTCTTTGGAGCTTCCGTCCAAGTTCTGGGGCCAAAAGGTGTGGAATGAGTTATAGCCTGGTAGTCAGGGGGTGCTTTCAGCTGCCTTGAACCAGGTCTCTGTTACAGCACAAATGTTGATGTTCACCATTTTAATGAGTGCTTTGGGCAAGTTCATTTTGAGATTTAGACTTCTAGCTTTGAGCAGCATGACCCTCAGTTTGCATTTATAGCTTTTATGGTGGTAATTTGGTCTTTGGAACACTGCCTAAAAAGGCACTATAAGGGTGGCAGGAGCCTTTGCCAGTATCCGGAAGCCCAGGGGTGAAAGATGCAGGCCATCTCTAGCAAAGCATCGAGGTCGTTCAATCATGCCTTCCCAGGCAGACAGCTACTGCATCACCTTAGAATGACACCAGAAACTTACCCATTTGTTGAAATCAATCATTTTCTGCTTGCACTGTGGTATCATTCTGGGTGATGGTAGGATGCTGCTCAGGGCTAGGGTCATACCTGCCTGGGCTACATAATCTGAAAGCTCCTCCACGTCTCTATTCATGTAGTCCAGGGAGGTATGTCTCAGGTCATTCACACCCACATGTACAATGACAGAGTCATATTTGTACCTGTTGTTGAGGGACCTGAGTGCATGAATTATGTGGCAGATCCTGGCACCTGACAGGTAGCTGACTGCTACTTTCTCCTTATTCAACCTAGTGAGTGGGACATCAGTGTGCCTAACTATAGAGTCACCTATGACTAGTATGTTGGGCATGTAGTTTTGCCTTAGGGGCTTTGGTTGAGTGGCACACTGTTTAGGAGATTTATGTGTCTCATGATTAGTGTTGTGCTGTGGTGGTGGAGTGCATTTCTGCCTTAGAGGTCTCTGCTGTTTGGGTAGATTTTTATTGAGACCCTCTGCAAAGGTGGGTGTGTGGCTTGTGTTTTTATGTGAGGGCCTTGCTGGTGTGTGTTCTGGAGGGCTATGTGTTCCATGTGGTGCGGTGCAAGTGTTGACCTTCTCCTCTTGACCAGCTATTCCAGTCTTGGCTGGAGAGTGCATGGCTTCCAGTTTGGATATATAAGTGCATCTCTCACAAGTCTGAGTGTTGGGAGGTAAGAGGAGAGGGTTGTCACTGTACATGAGGCAGTTGCTACATTGCATCAGGATGCCCAAGTTCACCAGGTTAATAGGAGAAAGCACAGGGAACTGACATTTAGACATCCCTGGAGGGGTGGGCATTAATAATAAGTATTGGAGCTGTTTCCTTGTAGAATGCTTAGTGCTGGTAACACTTTTGTGTGCTACAATAAATGCTACAAGATGTCTGGTAAAGTGCTAGACTAATAAGCTAGTAAAAGTGCAGGAGAGGAGAGAACTGGCAGATCTAAGGGAAAAATTGAAGAGCCGACTTTGGCACCACTCAGAAGCTTACAAACCGTCCTGTTTACAGCAAATATGTATCTGGACTAGACTAGTTACAGGAAAGGCAGGAAAGGAGTGCAAACACAGGCTTTTAACATAGAAGGTTGAAAGAGATGGAAACACTTCCCAAATGGCCAATAAACTACAATATCTGGGCCAGAAACCACTCCTCTTGTGGTAGATAGGTTACCTAGTGCTTATCACTCCCACTGATAAGCTAGAAGGCTTCTCTCCAAAACAGAAAGGCTTGGGGGCCTCAGAAGCTTACATACAGTCCTGGATACAGCAAATTTGTGTCTGGACTAGACTAGTTACAGGAAAGGCGGGAAAAGCACAAATGCAGGCTTTTAAACCAGAAAGTTGAAAGAGATGGAAAAACTGCCCAAACAGCCAATAAACTACAGTTCTACTGAAATGCTGCTTTATTTGAATGGTTTTTCTGTTGTGATTGTGATTGTGAGCTAATTTATCACAATTGCACTGTTTTGCATGGAAACACAAGACCTTTTATTCTAGCAACTTTAGAAATTTATAAGAGCAATATTTAAAATTTGTCCTTATTTTTGGGGCTTTTTTCCCCATTATTTTTGGCTTTGTCCAGATTTTTTGTGATAAGAAGTTGAGAGCTATGTTCCTTGTTTCTTGTGTTGCTTGGGGCCTATCTCCTCTGCTAGCGAGAGTAGCATGGCTGCCTAGACCTTGTCTTGCACAGGCTGGTAAAGAAAGCAGGGACTAGCAGGATTGGCTAGATATCTGTTACTAGAACCGTCTATGTTTTGTGGTATTTAAACCCCACGCTTGAGCTGGTTTGGGCTTGTTTGCACATCACACACCACAACTGCATGTTTTAACCCACTGTGAGGTATTCCAGCTACAAAGTTTCCCTTAGTAGCACTTGTGTGATCACTTAGTATTACTCCTCTTAGACCTTCCACCCTTTACCCCCTTAGCTGCCTCTGGCCTCTCTCCCTCAGTTTCTGACAAATATGCATGGACAATTTCCTATGGTTTCTCCTGCCAGTCTGGTTGATATTGACATCCTGAGACAGTGTAGCAACTGCCTCATATACATGGACAACCCTCTGCTACTACCACCTAGGAACAAAATTTGTGAAAGATACAATTACATTAAGAAACTAGAGTCTATGCTCTCTCCCTCACAAGCCAATATATCTGGCACTGAGAAGGTTGTCAACACAAACACCACACCTCAAACACCACCCACATCTACACAACACACACCCACATATGTGAAGGTCCTCAACAAAAACATACCCAAACAAAAAAGACCTCATTCACAAAAACATAAGCAAACTTCACTGCCAACCACACCACACACCACATATAGCCCACACACCTGTGTCTCTCAGCCACTAGGTCCTAAACATAAACCCAACATATTAGTCAGAGGAGACTCCATTGTGAGAAACACAGATGTGTCCCTCACCAGGGTGAATAAGGATAATGTCATGGTTAGTTGTTTGTCAGGTGCCAGAATCCACCATATCACCCATGCACTCAAGCATCTCAACAACAGGTACTATTATGACTCTGTCATAGTCCATGTTGGTGTGAATGACTTCAGAAGTATCTCCCTGGACTATATGAATAGATACATGACTGAGCACGCTGAATATGTGCCTCAGGCAGGTATATTCCTAGCCTTAAGCAGCGTTTTATCATCATCCAGAATGATGCCTCAATACAAACAGAAAATGATTGACTTTAACAATCGACTTAGTTTCTGGTGTCATTCCAAGGGGATCCAGTGCCTGACAGCCTGGGAATACATGAGAAACAGACTACGATGCTTTCCAGAGATGGCCTGCATCTGTCTTCCTTGGGCTGCAGGCTACTGGCAAAGGCTGTTGCCACCCCATAATGCTTTTTTTAGGCAATGTCATGAGGTCAAAACTGCCAACATGAAAATGTCATCAAAACACAAATTAAAGGTCATGCTGCTAAATGCGAGGAGTCAAAACATGAAACTGCACTCATTGCAAGAATTCTTAACCCTGGAAGATACTGACATTTTTGTAGTCACAGAAACCTGGTTCAAAGCTACGGAGAGCACCCCAGCCATACCGGGTTATTCATCCTATCATACATTCAGACCCCAAACCATGGTCAGCAAAGCAAAGCGAGGTTGAGTTTCAATATATATTAAAGACATACACACCTCCAGGCTGGTCAAACAGTATGATGCACAGGAAACACTCCAGGTGCAGTTAACCATTTACAAGACCCCTATTTAAATCATAGCTAGCTACAGGCACCCAACTTTGACTCAAGATGCCCACTCCACCTATCTGGACCTCTTCAAATCTATCAAGATTCAACCCTTTACAGTGATCCTGGGTGGCTTTAACTACCCAACTGTAGATTGGAAGAACTACTCATGCCAAAACACAAATTCCCAGAGATTCCTTGATTTTGTCAATGCAAATGCCTTGGACCAGCTCATCGACACCCCAAGAGGTGATAATATCTTGGATTTGGTATTAACCAACATGAGTAACCACTACAGCATTCCTACAGTATCATCCTTCCTGGTAAGATCCAATCACAAAGTGGTCACTTTCGAAGTCACCATCTCTCCTGACCCCCCCCATGACCACCCAACTAGGGTCAAACAAAAAAACTTCTCCAAAGCTGATTACAATCTCCAGAGGGAAGGTATAAACAGCTTCAAAGCCCTCTCTATTGAAACTGGCACACATGTCCAAACCTACACCAAAGTATTATACAAGCAATTATGTAGCTGCATGGAATCAGGAATACCAGACAGGACAAAATCATCCTCTTCAAGGAAGAGCAAATCTGTCTGTTGGACATCTGCAATAAATAAACTCTATAATACATGGAAAAAATGCTGTCCAGGACAAAAAAGGAGCAGGTGCCTAATTAGAAGCAATATCTCCTTAGCCGGAACAAGTAAATACGTTTACTATTAAAATCCTCCAAAACAAGCTTTGAGTTCATACTGGCCACATCTACTCATCTACTAAAGACAATCATAAGGCCTTCTTCACATATGTCTGCAATCTCAAAGGAAGCACTCAGATCTGCTCAAAACTGGTGATCAAGGACACCATACAAACAAACACCATAGATATTGACAACCTGCTGGCATCCAGATTCAGTGAAAACTTCACCCCTCTATCCCCCCATCAGTAAATCAGGTCATCCCCCACACCTGCTCCCCTCCCCTTATCTCTAGGGAGCAAGTTATCACTGCCTTCTCAAAGGCAAAAAATACAGCTTCCATGGGGCCCAATAACATCCCAGGCTGTATCCTACATGAACTCAGGCAGAGACTTGCAGCACCATTAGGCACCCTATTTAACCAAAGCCTGAGTACTGGCTTTGTCCCAGCCAAGTGAAGGACAGCCACTGTCATCCCTTTGTACAAAGGTGGAGCGTCAACCATTCCAGGAAATTATAGACCCATCAGCCTAACTAGCCTGATCTGCAAGGCCATGGAACGGATTATCATGGACCTCATTAACAAGGACATTGGCAACCTCCAAACACTCAATCCCACACAGTTTGGTTTTGTCAGGGGGAGGTCATGCCTTTTAAATTTGGTTGACTTCTTTGAAACAGTCACCAAAGCCATGGACAAGGGGAAGACAGTGCACACTGCCTACCTTGATCTGGCCAAATCCTTCGATACTGTTCCCCACTCAGGTATAATAAATAAACTCTCTCAACTATGCATCAATCCATATGTTACCAGATGGGTAGCAAACTGGCTCACTGATAGAACCCACCTAGTCAAAATAGGAGACGCCACCTAAAGCAGTAGACCCTCGTAATGAGTGGTGTACCCCACGGATCAGTCTTGGGACCCCTGTTGCTTGGGATATACTTTTCTGTGGTGCATGCCAAAACCAGTGGGCTATGGCTGACCAAGTTTGCAGATGACTGCAAGCTGGGTGCCATCATCAATTCCCCTCGTGATGTGGACATCCTCCAAGAGGGTCTCACCCAAACAAGTGACTGGTGCCAGAAACATGGCCTCAAACTGAATGCCAAAAAAAGGCATTATCATCCCCTTTGGGGAGAGTGATATCCCAGAAATTATCACAATAATAACAAGGTCCTAAGCATGCAATCAGTTTTGAGGGAGTTGGGTACCAAGTTTGATAGCAAAATGACTTTTGACCACCATATTGCTTCCATTGCACAGAAAGCTTTCTGCTTGGCCCACCTCATTAGTACAGGTATCTCATCCAGGGACAAGGAGGTTATAACATCCCTTTTATCTTCCCTTATAAGACTCATTATTGAGTACAATGCCCCTTTTGGCATGTACCTCACAAACCACATGCAGCAGCTGGAGTGACCACAGAGTTTCCTCACCCGGAGAATCCAAGACCTCAAATATCTACCCTACACAGATAGGCTAAAAGCCCTGTTCCTCTACTCAGTCGTATACAGACTCCTCAGAGGTGACCTCTGTCTGGCATACAAAGCTCTCTCAGACCCTGCCTTGATGGGACTGCTGCATATCCACAAGTCTAGCTCCAATTGAGTAACCCACATGTGCAACCTCAACCTGGGCTGTGACATCAATAGAACTTGTTGGCAGGACAGATTTGTATCCCAGAGACTCCTCCTTCTGTGGAATAGACTTCCTCTCCATGTCAAGCAGAGCACCTCATTAACCCTTTTTAATCACAACCTGGATAAGTGGATGGAGAACAGAAAATAAACACCTGGGATTCCACCTGTGTCCCTGCTGGACAGGGGTATCAGGTGCTGACTTGTTAGAACATGGGCTAATATCTTGGCTAGGCTTGGAATGGCCTCAGCGCCAAAAACCTAGTAATTTCCTATGATCCTATGATCACCATCTGCTGCATAAGCCATTTGTAAATATTGCTTTGCACACATGCATTACAAGATTTGACCACCTGCCTATCTAAGTACACATTCTATAGAAGTCAGTATTAACTGCATACACCACAGGAGAAGTATTCCTGCAAAGGTCACAGAACACATATCTGAATGAGATAACTTCATCAATGCGCTGAAAGGCCTATGAGTAACCTAAAAGGGATGGAAATATTTGGGGGGATGTTGAAAAAAGCAGTCTTTCACATCACTACACTCACATTATGTTGACCATGCTAGATCTGACTATGCTATATCTGAACAGTTGTCTAAGTTGACGGTATAGAGAACTCTGTATCAAACATGCATAAAGTCTTACTATAAGTGTAAGTCAGAACATATTTGATGGTATGACATCATCTTTGTGTTGTAAGGCATAGATGTAGCTGACAAGTGAGTGAAAGGCTACTATGATACCTCTCCCCATGTCAATGTCTTGCCTGAATGAGAGCATACACACCACGTGTTTGGTAATCCAGTCATTCCTACATACATATGTACATACATATATTTCAAGCATGGGCATTAGTGCCCTTCTAGCCTGTCAATATACCAAAACAATTGCTCAAATAAATGTCCAGGCTGTTCTTAAAAATATCTAAACTGGTACTTGCTTTAATATAATTTAGCAGACTGTACCATGCATCAGCTGCACTTTCAGAGATCCAATTAGTACACTTCTCATCCCTATAGAATTTTCTACATAGGTTGTCTGAAGATTCTCTACTTCTTTTCAGTAACCCCAAACATTCCCAGAGGAAGTTGTCTCTAAATGCCCTTTATACCTGAATATGATCTCCTCTTAAATATATATAATCGACATTGAGGTCTATATTATATGTTTGAAGATTTCTAACTTCGAACACCATATGATCGACACCATATGGTCGAAGTTAGAAAACTTCGAACATTTAAAAAAAATAAAAAAGGAAAGTAATGGATTAAAGCAGGGGGGCAAGCACCCCTGCACCCCCCACACCTCCTGATATTTAAATATACCAACTCCAAGACCGCAGTACAATGCGGTAAAGGGAAATTTCTCTTTACCACACTGTAGTGTGATCTTAGAGTTGGTATATTTAAAGAGCTGGGGGGGGGTGCAGTGGGGTTTGCCCCCCTGCCTACAACCGTTAGTTTTGGGTATGTTTTTTTTTTCTTTTTTATGTATGTTCGAAGTTTTCTAACTTCGACCATATGATGTCATCATATGGTGTTCGAAGTTAGAAATCTTTGAACATATAATATAGACCCCAGACATTGTACAGGTTGAGATATTTTAGTCTTTCATAATAACTTAAATATTCACATCCATGGATGCCCTTGGTATATTTCTGCTGTACTCTTTCCACTTTACTCATGCTTCTTATAATGTTTCCATATTTTTATTCCATACAATACTTCGGGTCTAATCTAATTAATAAAATTACATCATCATTTCTGATTTTTTACACAAACTAGTTCTATAGCTATCATAAAGCAGTTGGTTGATATGATTAGAAAAACTCAATGATTGATCTACCAATATACTTACGTCCTTAAATGAATCTAAAGATTCTCTGTGTGTTGTATTAAATATTAACCTTTCAATTTATGTCTCCCAAATCTTATATACTTAGGTTTTTATGTATTTATCAACATATTATTCTCCTGTGCCAAATGGTCAATTTAGGCAAGTTCTTTTGCAGATATGCCCTATCAATAATATATATAATCAGTTTACCTAATTTAAGGGCAACTGAATACAGCCTGTGGAACACCACAAATGAAAAAAAAATGGTCTAAAAGATACAGTCTAAACAAGTAAGCACCTAGAACAGATCCCTATAGGATTCCCTGACTGTAACCAAGAATTTTGCCTTTCCAAATGCTGTAGGAAACGTGCCGTGTCCTGTTTGTAAGCCATGAAGCTATCCATCTTAACAAGAGTAAATCAATACCTAGCTGTTCTAATTTATTGATCAATGTTTTGTGTATGACACTGCCAAATGCTGAAATGAAATCAATATAAATTACATCACAGCACAATTTTTCATTCATAGCTGTTATTATATTGCTATAGAACATCATGCTACAGGCAATAATAGCATTATTTTCAACATATCAATGCTGACATATGGTTTCAAGTCCCAACCTTTCCAATTTTAACAATCACTTATCCAATATTACCTTCTCCATTATTTTCCCACAACATGAAAGTAGACTTAAGGGTCTATATGACCCTGAGTTTGTCCTACTCCCCTTTCTGTTAAAGACAGGTTTAACAAGTAAATGTTTTCCAATTTTTGAGCAATCTTCCTAGATTTATACAACCTAGTAAATAATATATATAATGGTACTATAAGTTTTTGCTGAAGCTTTCTCAGGTCATTAATACTAATTCCATCTCCTTTCTGTGTGTGTTTTTTTTTGGTGGGGGGTGGAGGGATCCACTTTGCATAGTTCTTTTTCAATATAATCTAATTGGAATCCAGTATCTGAGGTTACCTGGAGGTAACCAGAACACTTTATCACCTCCTTTGTGGAGTCAAACTGTTTTGCATAAGATTTTGTAAATATATCTATAATCTGTTGCATCTGAGAAAAAAATTTAGAATCTACACACAGTTCATCAATTTGCTTGTCTTTACTCATTCCACATCTTATGCATCTATAAAATGGTTTCCTATTATGCTCAATATCTTTATATAAAATTTCTTCAATTTTTTTCTTGAGCTTGCCTCACACAATGCTTAATTTATTTGCCCAGCTTGTTTATTTCAGTTGTAGTTCAACCTCTTTTCCATTTCTTATATTTTTTGTTGTTCACCTTAACCAAGTATCTTGTTCTTATGGAAGTATGCTCCCCTGACTTTGTTTGCCTAGATCCTGATGTTAAACATTTTTTTTTATTTTTTGCACTCAACGATTTCTCTTTCAAAACTTTCCACATTCCTTTTGCAATTTTTCCATTGAATGTGTCACTCCAATTAGTTTTACACAGTGACTATTTTGCTTCTGTATAATCTGATATTAATCTTCTGTGCATTGATTTAGATTTTATTTTGGCAGAATTATCTAGAAACAAATTACCCTTTATAACCCCATGATCAATTATCTAGCAACAAATTAACCATTATCACCCCATGATCACTGAACATCATCACTGGTAAAACTTGACATGAAGTGACAGTAATTTATTTAGGAACACAAACAACATCTAGTATATTCTGTTCCCTGGCAGTTTTTTTGTTTTTTACAATCTAAAGAAATTGTTTTTCTTGAACATAAGTTATGAGTAATTTTCTTAGTAATGTTTTTGAATCAATATTATTCCAATCTGTTTCTGGTAAATTTAAGTCAGCCACTATTATTCTTCTCTCCTACATTTCATGCAAGAAATGTATGAATTCCTCCAAGTTATCAGCACTTGACTTTGGTAGTCTATACACTCCAACACTTTTTAGATATGTTCCAGGGTTGTCTTGACTATCACAGTTATACAAGCTATAATACTGGTACTATCATTGAATATATAATAATCATAAGGGTCATAACTATCTTTAATCCCTATCATAACACCTCCACCTGATTTTTTTAGAATGTCTATTACATTAAAAGCATTTATACCCTGAGAGAACTGGGCTCCAGTCATTGTTCTTTAACCACATCTCACAAACATTAACAACATCAATCTTGTGGGAATGTAGCAAAGTTTCCAAAAAAAACATTATTATTAATGCTCCTACAATTAATGAGCATCGGAGATGCACCAAATGTTGTTAGCTGTGAAATTATACATTTTCAAACTAGCAAAATTCCTTCCTTCCTTGTGTTTGTCAAATATCGCAAAATATCTGCTGCAAAAATTCTCTTCCCTGAGCTTGACAAATGCACATATTCTGTCTGAACGCATGTGTGGTCAAAATTAGTCTCAGTTGCTCTACAAATTTCTATGTTTTTAAAACAGGACATTTTTTCACATAGGTACTTAACCAAAAAATATTTTCATTCATGGTGATCTGATTCTCCTTAATATATGTGATTTGTGAGAAATATGTCCTAACACCAGTACAAGCTATACTATCTAAGAGGGCTGCAAGTTCTCTATTAACAGTCGGTGAGTCCTTGTGGATGAGATCATTTGTACCACCATGAATAAAAACAGATACGTACTTCATTACATTAAGGCATCTAAGGTTTGTGTCACATCCTGTATTTTTGCTCCAGGCAAGCATAACACTATTAGATATTTATTATCTATCTTCTCCCCAAATTTAAGTATCCATTTAAGTATAATTGAATCTCCAATAACAAGAATATCTTTTCTGACCAGATCTGACCAGATCTGAAGAATCTTCAGTTTCTATTTCCTTAATATCTTCTCTATAAATTGATACAAATGAATGATCTTCGTCACCATTAGTCTTATTAATCCTATTGTTTTCATTACATATTACATTTGGACGCATACATTTTTCATCCAGCTGGCTTTGTGTATCCATAGCTAGAGCCATGGTGTCAAAGTCTGTATTTCTCACTTTTTATCTTACAGTAATATTCTTCAGCCCTTCCATGTTCAGGTTTGATCTTTTCCTTTTCACCTGCCCCGTGCCTTTTTTTTTCCACCTTCTCTTTCAGAAAAATGCAGGTATTCTGAGTTAACATTCCCTGTAATCTGTCTGGTACATAACAAAACAGAATCCTTTTTAGTGTGTATTCTCTTTACTTTACTGACATTTATCAGTTTCTTTTTCTTCCTTGTTATTTGGTGTGAACATCTTCCTTTCTTTCTTTTTTTTTTACTTTCTTCTAAACACTCTGAATTACCAGATTGTTGAATACTTGTATCCAGAATTCCAAAGTTGTCAGGAGTATTGTGTTGTTTCACTGGGGGCTGAGTGATCTTTACAGACAATAGATACATCCTTTTGTACATCTGTTCTATCTATTGTCTTTACAGACAATAGATACATCCTCCCATACATCTGTTCTATTTGCTCTTTGTCTAACATTATTCATTTCACCAGTCCAGCCATTAGTATATGTAACAACTGGTACCAAGCTCTGCCAATTGCACAAGTGCAATCATTAGTAAGTCTAGATTTTCTACTAATAATGGTAAGTAAATCATCCAACCTTTGACATGAGGAACACAGATCACCAGTTTTATCAAGTGTTACCTTCAAATATGCATTGCATTTATTACACTGTATGAGATAGTTGTACTTTAGCAAATCCCTGTAGTAAGACACTATCTAACAATATTGAGAGACTGGCAGATTTGAACACCTGCCTATCTAAGTCCACAGACTAAAGAGTGTTGTATCAATCTTTGGTCCTACAGGATAAATCTTACAAATGAGAGATACAGCATATTTGAACAAATGTCCTCATCAATGTTTAGCAAAGCAGATATTTGAACTAAAATGGAGTCAAACTGATGTCAGAACCTCTCCTGTTTTAAGCTACACATCAGATCTGTGGAAAACACCATCCTTACCTAGATCAACAATCACACACACACACACACACACACACACACACACACACACACACACACACACACACACACACACACACACACACACACACACACACACACACACACACACACACACACACACACACACACACACACAGATACAAGTGAGTCATTGCTGGATTCAAACACCTCTCTATCTAAATACACAAGCTAGAGTTTATTGTATCAGCTGCCAGTACCACAGGTGAAGCCATATTAGAAGTGTGGGATGGAGCACATTTGAAAGGATAACCTCATCATTGTGTTGTAAAGCAGATGTCTGTGTTAAAAGGAAATCAAACTGATGGAAGAGCCTCTCCAAGTGTAAATCTGCACATCAGATCTGCAGGTGCAGCCATCCCTACCTAGCTGTTCAGTAACACACTAATGTGAATGACTTATTATTGCTGGATGCAAACACTTACCTATCCAAGCAGGCAAGAGTACATTGTATAAGCTGTCAGCACCACAGCAAAAGTGTTACTGTAATTGTGAGACAGGGCACATTTAAAAGGATGACCTCATTAGTGTGTTGTGAATCAGATGCCTGGGCTAAAAGGGAATCACATTGATAGGATAGCCCTATCCCAGTATAAGTCTACAAATCAGATCTGTGGGTGAAGTCATCCCTATCTAGCTCTATAATCACACACACACTGAAACAATTTTGTCATTGCAGGATTTAAACACCTACCTATTGCAGTAAATGAACTAGAGAACATTGCATCAGACACCAGCACTGCAGAAGAATTCTGACAAAAAGTGCAAGACTGTGTGTGTGTGTGTGTGTGTGTGTGTGTGTGTGTGTGTGTGTGTGTGTGTGTGTGTGTGTGTGTGTGTGTGTGTGTGTGTGTGTGTGTGTGTGTGTGTTGCAGATCAGATGTTTGGCCTAAAAGAGAATGAAATTAACATAAGTTTATCTGTTTCAACAAGTACCCCTGGGCTGGTACTATGAACCAGTGCTGTGCTCCCTCAGCTCTGTAAGTGACTGGCTTATTAGCATTAGGTGCATACCCCCAGCCCTTCTACTGAAGAGTAAAAACATGCCCCCTCCCTCCTGCTGCAGCCATTTCTGCCCCATTTCTCTACCCTGCCCCCAACTTCCCTTCAACATATTTTATTTGAAAAAAAAATCTTTATAAACTGCAGCAAACTGTTTACTATATATGTTGCAGTCAGTTGCAACAGTTTATATTATGTCTGCACAGAGCACCATAGCACTAATGTTTTTGTGAAAAAAACAATTCTTCTTTATAAACTATAGCAAACAAATATAGCAGAGTTGCTACAGTTTATTCTCTTCCTGCACAGAGTGCTACAACATGCATATTTAGTTTAAAAATAAAGTCTTCTATATAAACTGTAGAAAACTACCTGCTACAATCCAACGGGGTTAATCTACACTATGTCAGCACAAACTGGGACTATGGAACTTCTATCATAATAGGGAAGACTGCTGGGATTCTCCAAGGGCTTCAAAACTAAGATACTGCTATCTGACTATTCAGACTTGCTCTATTTGCTTTCTTTTGTGAGAACTTTCTTGCAATTTCTGTCAAGGTATGTCATGGTCTTTAAAAATACTATGTATAAATATGATTTTAGTATGCTTCCCTAGCAATCTTTGTGATGTCTTCACTTTGCACACTTGACTTGTAACAAAGATGGCAACACTTGCTGTTGCAATGATCCTATTCTTCTATTTCATGGGTTTCTGGAAACATTTCTCTGAGGATGCTAGCACATTTCTACATTGAGAAGCTTATGTATGTTAAAATGGCATTTGTGAAACTGTTCATTAGTTATGGTGTTGTATATGCCTGACATACTTTTTCTATTACGAAGGTTGTGTTATTGCCATTATAGTTGTTGGAGGATAGATTATTGTACAAGTCTTGCTTTTTTTTACAGAAATAGTGTTGTCTAAACTGCATTTTTTTTTTTGTAAAAAATGGTTTAACAGTTGTTATTACAATGATCATTGACTTGTATAACATACAAAAACTGTGTTTTGGCCACATTTCCTGAAGACTGTTGACACAAATCTGATGTTAGAAGCTTATTTTAGGCTAAAGTGTCATTTATTAAACTGTTTCATTGCTAATGTTGTTCTATGTCCTGGACATAACCAAATGTTTTTTCCCCTTATGAAGTTGTGTTATTGGCATGGGGGGAGGGGGCAAGTTATAGACGATTTTACAGGTATTGATCTGATGTCCATATTCATATCTAATCATCATTAACATTTTTAATGACAATGCCTGCATAATTGCTTGTTTTCTGCCTAATGTAGATCAGCCTGTAAGCACATAGCCCTGTTGATTTGTCTGATACCATTATATTTTACTAATTCCGCAGTGGTATAGCGGTAGCGTTGTTACCTCACAACAAGAGGTTCTCCCGTTCGAGGCTTGGCTTGGGAATGCCTTCTGTGTGGAGTCTGCATGTTCTCCCCCCGGTTGGGTAGTGTTCGAAAGACATGCATGCATAAATGGGTGTGCCTTCATTGAAGGTTGGGCGTGGAGCTGGCACCTCAGCATTTCATAAAAATCTATTGCCTATCATTAGTGGACCGGAGTTCCACTGTGGCGACCCCTTACTGGGGAAAAAACAAATGAAAAACAACAATAACAGGAATAGGACCACTAAACTAGATGTGAAACTTAAACTTGCATCTTCAGATGCTGAGAATAAGGTAACAGTCTCCCAGTTGTAGTGGTAGTAGTGTTAGTAGTAGTACAGTCCAAGTAATTATGATTTGATGCTTGTTCAGCACCATGTGCAGATAATGATGAGATTGCACTGGTCACTTTTGGGTTGTGTAATTTGGGCAACTTTTATGTCTGACAAACAGCAGTGAGCAGGCCAAACATATCTGTTTGGGCAATACCTTGTTTATTTCCTCCGTAGGTTGCATATTCTCATTTGTGTCTTAATGAGTTATGTTTTATTTTCTAGTTATTAGGGATGTATGTATGTAAGATGTTTGATCATCTACACCTATATGAATGATGGTGAAAATGATGTAACTGTTGTTGGTTTGTTTTCAATAGGGCTGCTTTAGCTTAATGCACAGATTGCATATGTATGCAGGGGAAGGCCATTATATATCTTTTAATAGCTTCATAGTTTGTATTTTTTATTTTGCATATTTTAACCATAGGTTACTTCTGATGCTGACATTCCTGTATATTTGAGCAACATTTCAATTTTGTGAAGTACAGTACTTAAATATGAGGTTAATCATTTATCTCTTCATTACAGATTCATAATGGCTAACATGTTTGACTCAAAGCCACAAGGTACAGTGTTTGATTCTCACCTTTGAGAAGGAAATTGGTTAGGCTTTGAATGGCCTATTAAAAAGGTATTAAGAATGCCAGCCTAGGAATTAGCTATGAACTTATGAAATCATGAATCTAAGGAGAACAGAAAATGAACATTTTAGGCTTTACTGTAAAAGCTCACTCAGACTCTGCCACAACCTGCTGTGATGGAAAGGTTAGTTTGTTTTTGATTTCTTGCATTTTGTATTACTTTATTGCCTTCTATTGTGTATATTGTGACTTGTTTTCTTTACACTGTGGTTTAGTTGTATTCTGCTTTTATTGAATATTTAAACTAGGAAAAAGACCACAGTTCTGTCTCTTGTAAGTCACACATAAATTAAGATTTTCCCCATATTTCCCATCATGGTGCTGTTGTGTTTTTAAACTTAACTGTCTTTCTAGTTGCCTGTCCCTTATGTTAATTTGACCACATATCTCCTTCCTTGTCCCCTTTTATTGGCTATTGTGAGCAAGCACAAAATTATCATTTTTTGAAATCACTACCATTCAAACTATTTCAATGTATTGACCATCCCACTGTATTCCACAGAACTAGAATACAAAGCATCCACCCACTTCCAGTCTATCTTGCTCTTTTAAAATTACTGACTCTCCACTTAGCTACATTTGGTTATCCCTCTTTCATATCTAACTGCTTAGTGTACACTGCAGCTCTTAGAATATAAACTCATTTTTCCATCTTACATTGAAATTATGCAACATCTACTCCAAGACTACCAATTATTGGAGAGCCTATATTCTGCCTCTCAGTAGTTATCTTGGGATTAGTGCGTCTGTTTTGTTCCTAGTGGGAGAAGGAGCAGAAGGGCATTATTTCCTGGTGACTGTGGATCGCCAGAAAGACTAATAATTGCTTCATAGATGCCATCTTGGAAGTTGTGCTTATATTTTGCTCCTGGTGAGAGAAGGAGCAGACTTTGTTGATTCCTGACTGTTTCTGGTTGGCAGTGAACGTCTGGGCTTGACGTACTTGATTGATCTGGTTGCTATTCAAGGCATCTACCAGGAAAAGGCTATAACAAGCCTACAGACACCAAACAGGCTATGACCTACTTCTCATCTTGTGATCGGTGATAATGTTTTGCTTCTGGTGAGAGAAGAAGCAAAGGAGCATTGTATCCCATCAGAGTGAAGCTGTGGTGAGACCAGCACCAGGCAGTAGTCATTCAGGTGACTCCCCTCTTTTCATAATTCTTTCAAGCTAACGCTTTCTTTTTAGTAAGTACTGCTTGATTTGTTTCTAACTTAAGAATATCTGCCTAACTACTTCATCCATAATCATCATGGTATGCTTTTTAGTTTCCCCTCAAGTGTTTATCAGTTCTCTGCTAAACACAGACACATTGAGTGCCATTTTCCTGTAAAAGCACAATTGAAATTTCACCAATACTTTTTTTGCAAACAGGACAACTGGTGTGCAGTGATAAGCATTACCTCCAGAGTTTCATACTGGATACACCTCACATTGTTTTATATTCTCACTCCAACTGTCTAATTAATACAAAATTATCTGTTGCCATGGATATGAATGTACGCACTATCTCCATTACCAGCTTAGTGGATATGGGCATCCTGAGGCATTGCCTAATGTTTACTGACAATCAGCTATTTCTCAAACAAACTGATGTGGTATGTGAGAGATGTAATTGCACAATGTCACTGGAGGCAAAGCTCTTGCATAGAAGTACACCTATCGTCAATAAGGTTGTCAGTAGTATCCATAATGCACCTATGACACACAGCTCAAAGCAGATGCATAGAACCATATATGCTGAGGCACTTAAATGTAACCTTACTAAACACTAAAGACCTCCTAGACAAAGTACACATAACAAATACCCTCATCAGCCCTAAATGCAGTCTTTCAAAACAACACCCACGTCAACACATACAGCCACATCTCATGAAGCCAAGTCCATAAGGCAAGCCACCACACAATCCAGCATTTTGGTCATTGAAGACTCCATTGTGAGACACACTGATGTCCCTCTCACAAGGCTAAGTAAGGAGAAAGTCATGGTCAGTTGCTTATCAGGGGCTAGGATATTCCATGTTATGCATGCACTCAGGTCATTGGACCACAAGTACCACTCATTCATAGTCCATGTGTGTGTATGTGACCAGAGACATACCTCCCTAGACTATATGAAGAGAGAGATCATGGATCTCTCAGAATATGTGTCTCAGGATGGTAATTCTCCAAAGATGATGCCACAGTATGAACAAAAGATGACTGAATTTTATAACTGGCATAGTTTTCGGTGTTATTTTAAGGGGGTGCAATATTTGTCAGCATGGAAGGAGATGATCAACAGACCACACTGCATTTCCAGAGATGGTCTGCACCTCTCCCCTCCAGACTTTCAAATATTAGCTAAAACATTGTCTTCCTCCATAGTGCCTGTTTTAGGTAATACCAAACTGAAAGTACTTCCAACATAGCAAATCAAAACCAAGAAAATCTAAATGTATTACTGTTTAATGCTAGGAGCTGAAACAAAAAACTTCACTACCTAGAAGATCTCTTTACCCTAGAGAATGCTGACATCTGTGCAGTCACTGAGATGTGGTTTAAAGCTATGGAGAGCACACCAACAGTGCAACGTTATAATGTCTTCCACACATTTAGACCAGCTACTACACAGACAGGGACTAAAAGTGGAGGTGTCTTAATTTACATCAAAAATAAATATACATCAAGACTGGTCAAACAGGAATATGTACTTTAGCTTTCCTATGTTCAAATCAGCATAGGCAAAATCCAATACCACTTCCTTGCAAGCTATAGGTCCCCCTCTATGACCCAGGAAACCCATAGCATGTATTTAAGCCTATTGAAAACACTCACCATCCAAACCAATACCCTATTCATGAGCACTTTAATTATCCCACTACTAACTGGGAATCCTATATGACATGATTTACCTTAATTAATGCTGCTGATAAGATTGTCAGCTGTGAGGTTTCCTCTGTCTGATATTCACAGTAAACAGCCAGTACATGGGAAAGTAAAGGCTGATAATTTTGCATGCATCAGTATTACTATTTATATGTGAGTAGCTTCTTTTCTATTTTCACTTAAGTAGTAAGGGTGTGCACTATTCTCTGCCTCTTACTCATGGCCATAGCATATGTTGCATGCCTTCATCTGCGGTGATCATTTCCAGCTGCTAGTTCTTCATCTGTTCCCTCATTCATGTCAGCTGTCCCTGCTTATGGTATAGTGATCTGCAGTCCTTGGCCTTGTTCCACTTGCTGCAACTGTTTCCTAACAATAATGTGTAACACTGCACAAGCTGTCAGTATTTTGGCAATGGTGGCTAACTCATACTGCAGGCCACCTCCAGATGTATCTAGACATTGAAAACATGACTTAATAAGGCCAAAACCATGTTCTGTGCATATACATCATTGTAATCATACACAGTGGGGTTGTGTAGTTTCCCATGGATGTAATGAGACAAGGTTTCAGTTCATAACTTATAACCCCACTAGATATCCTTGTGGGAAGTTAACCCTAGAAAACCTTAAGTACAGGTCACAGGTGTGCCATATGTTATTGTCTTGGAAATACCAGGGTTACTGCACACACATTATAGATGATTCCCTTGTGTAGTGCCTATAACCTGACAGTTGATAGAGTGATAGCCTTTTCTGTTTTTGTACCTCCTTCCCTGTTTGCCAGGTGGGACTTTTATTTCAATGTGGGGGCAGTCTATGACTCCCAGAACCTCAGGGAAATCTGCTATGGCATAGACATTTTGTATGGTAGTATCTCTCTCTCTCCCTCTGGGGTATGTGGAAACCAGGTATACTCCCTGACAGTTTTCAGCATTGCACTGAAAAGTTGGTGGAGTATTTTAGAGTCAAAGGCCTGTGACAACCCCACAGTGCCTCCCTTGGGTCTCTAAAAAGTGCCTGTAGCTAGTATATGTAATGCTACAGATACCTTGGTTTTCACTGGGGTGGGTTCTCCATTATTCAAATGGGCACTCATGAAGTCCAACAAATGTTGGATATTTGCTCTATGGTATCCATGTCCACTCTGTAATGGTCTATTATTTCTATCTCATGAAGTCTATCATAGGACAAATGGGTCTAAACACTCTATACCTTCTAGGCTGAGGTTTGGAAGCAGCAACAGCAGCACCATCACCATGTATTAAAGCCTGTTGCAGCATACAGATTTATGATAGCAGCAGCAAACCCTAACATTTTCAAAGGGACTTTGCGCCTGTATTCCAAAGAGTCTTGAAATTCTGGCCTAGAGTGAGCTCAGTGTGTAGATGGACATTTTATATGTTCCTGAATTGTCCCATCATGATGATTTGCTTCATTAGCATGTAATCTGGTTCCTTATTTCCTCATTAACATATCAGCTGCTTACCATTCTTTTGCAGCCAGGCACAATGTGTACAGATGTTTAATGAATGCCAAACAGCTCATGCAATGGTGCTTGTTGTGCAAATTGCCCTTAACTTTTTATATTTTGTTCCCCTGTATCTACAGACCCTTACACTTTATGTCAGTCTATTGTCTCATTCATTCCGCATAGAGCAAGCATTGTTTCTGGATTTTAATTGCATCTGTGGGTTGACATATCAAATGCAGAGGCTGCCATTTAGACATCATTCAAGCCATTTTTACTGACATGAGGCCACAGTACCATTCCCATTCTCTGACATGAGCTCCTACATCACTGACAGCACCCAAAAATTCCTTCCACTATATATGAGGGCTTCTACACAGAAACACCTAGAGCTATCATCATTAACTTGACAGTACCAAAGCCCCCATCCCTGCTACTTCCCTACTGGCCAGCTGCCAGTCCTCTACATATATGGAAATAAACAAGCTAAAGCTGCCAATCACCTCCCCCAGGATGGGTGAGCCATCATCTACCGCTCATCTCCTCCCTCCTCCTGCCGGTTCTATTGCCTGGGTCACCAATTTGAACCCAACCATTTGGGAAACAGTCAGGATTTATTCCTGTACTTTCTTATCCATTAATGCAACTCAGATTCAGCAAGTTCTTTTTCAGCCAATGCAGAGTAAAAATAAACAAATAATAAATAAATAACTCTAACAAGTATGTGAAAAACAAAACAAACTCATGGGTAAGAACAAGAATGTTGATCACAAGTTTCTGACAATAGTAAATTATTAGTTATGCAAGTATTTATTGCCCTCTGCTAGTTAAAATGATGCCTTGTTTCTTTATGATTATGGTGCTTTTCACATTTCACTGGTAAATAAGATTTCACATCTAGAAGACAGCTGACATAATCTTGATTCTTTGATTCTTGACAGCAAACATTAACATATGATAGGCCCAGTACTTAATAATTGCATTAGTTCAGGTTATTGGAGTTTACTTTTAAAGAAAAAATCCAGGACCCTGTTCAAAAAATGAAGCTAGAATTTGTATAGTCTGTGACTGGACTGTAAATGAACTAAACTTTAAGTCTCCATTTGGTGTGGCCTGGCATCCACAAGTTGCTGGAGGAACAGAAATGTTAATCCCTTCTAGAAACTAAGGCATGGTGAAGCTGTGGTTAGGGAAAACTAATGTAGGTTGGAGCTGTAATTAGAGGGAAAAGTAAATATCCTCTCTTTGGAAAGGAGAGAGAGAGAGAGAGGGAGACTGTGTGAAGCAGGGGAGTGTTTTGACCAGTGCATTTTCTTAGAACTGGGAGTGTCAGAATTTATCTTATAACTGGAGTGAGTGCTAGTTTCTGGAAAAACATATGAATATAAAAATATTTCGAGTATGTCTCTTGAAACATTGACAGCTCTGTTATATTCTGACTGTTATGGGTTTGATTAGAAGAGGGTGGTTCTGTGCCTGTGTTAGCTGAAGAAGCATTAAGCTCTCCAATTTTACCTCACTACAACCATATTGTGCTAATATATAAGCCTTATGCTAGTATATGATTCTGCAGTTATTTTCATCAGCTAAACATTATTATAAAATGTAATCCGTATCCAATATCAAAGGCAGACAAATTGGTGGAAAGACTTGGGAAAGCCCATCATTTAACCACATTGTTCTAAAGGGGTATATGATTTGGATTACATAGGGTACCAGCTACATTCAGATTTATGGATAGAAGTCCGAGACTCCATGTAAAAAACTCTGAGACTCCAGGACTGTATGCTGCAGGATATTTGGATGATTCAATTATCTTTAATGAAGACAGGGACAGCCATTTGTCTGTGGTACTAGTGGTGTGGAATATCGTATTATAGTATGGCAGGCTGTGTGACAGCTACCCCCATAAAAATATAAGATAGGAATGTCTGAAGGTAAATATTTAGGATTTGTTATGGAAAAGGAAACTGGAAAAGTGGAAGCAGTATATAAATTGTCCCACCTAGTTTACAAGAAGCAGGTAACAGATTTTCTTACAATGTCAGATTATTATTCTAAATTTAGGCCCAACTTTGGAGAGGTTGCCTAACCTCTGAATGAAATTTGTAAGGCTAAAGCTCCCCCAAAGATTCAGGTAAACTCCTGGCATTGAAAGAGCTTTCATTAATATAAAGAAGGATATGTGTTCCTCACCTATCTTATTTACAACTGATCTTTTCAAGGTTTTTTATTCTGTATACTGCTATATCTGCACCTAGTTTGGGTGCTAACCTACCTGAGAAGTATCAGCATAAAGAACACCATCTTTATTTCTTTAAGCATAAGCCCATGACCCAACAGACTAGATATGCTGCAACTAGAAAGTATTGAAAGATTAACTGGGCAGTATCCTCTCTGAGGTATTATTTAAAAATTGTGGGCATTGTCCTCTCTAAGGTATTACTAGTTAGGATGCTCCTTTATGTTAGTTGACTGATTATACCCCTCTCCAGTGTTTTTCACAATATAAGGAGAAAAAAATGCATAGTTGACCTGCTAGACAATGGCCCTCCAACTTTTTAAATTTAAAATACTACATCACCCAGCCTCTAAACACAGTAAAAATGACAACCTCTTTTGGATGTATAACCTGACAATAACTGTTATGCAACCCCACAGGGCTGCACTATTATTTGATGTAGTCCATGGCTGGACTGCAAATGAAGTATAGTTTACTAAGTATTCACTTAATCATTTATAGTCTGATATTGCTAAGTGGAGACTGGAAAAGAAAGAGTCATTTAGAAACTAAGGCAGAATGGAGTTGTAGCAGGTAGGGGATTAAAAATATTCCACTTTGAAGGAACAGAGAGTGATTTTGATGAAGGAGTGATTTCCTTCTGTGGAAGAGAAGATAGGTATTTCGCACAATGGATTTTACCTTAAAACAAAAGAGTGCCAGATTTTATCCTAGAAATGAGAAGTTTAGTTTCTGGGAAAACCTAGGAATTTAAGATTGGCTGGAGTATGACTCTTGAAGCTGCTGTTAAACGACCTAATAGGAGAAGGACTTCTGCTTGATAGTCAGTGGGAAACTGACAATTATTGTCAATTTCTACCATTCATGTTTAATCTCCAGTATACTGGAGGAAGGCCATCTCAATTGTGCCTTCTGTTATGAATAGCCTGTGTTATGAGTAAATGAAATAAGTGCAGAGTCCCTAGAAGAGTTTAAAGAAGATTGAATTATCTACATTCATGCAGTTGTTCAATTTAGACTATTTCTCTTTTCAGTTATAGATGGAATGAAGGAACTCTGCTTTATTTTGATTATTTTCCCTTTAGTAAAACTTAACATTCAATTAAAAAAGTAAGGAACCATCTTTGTTTTATTCCCCAATCTTGGTCCAACAGGTCTTGTGATGTCAATATATCTATATCTATATCTATATCTAATAGATCCAGATGGATAAATATAGATATATCTATATATCTGTGTGTGTGTGTGTGTGTGTGTGTGTGTGTGTGTGTGTGTGTACACACACACACACAGACACACACACACACACACACACACATATATAATATATCATCATCATCTTCTTTCAGCTGTTCCCGTTAGGGTTCACCACAGCGGATCATCTGTTTCCATTTCTTCCTGTCCTCTGCATCTTGCTCTGTCACACAAACCACCTGCATGCCCTCTCTCACCACATCCATAAACCTTATCTTAGGCCTTTCTCTTTTCCTGTTACCTGGTAGTTTCATCCTTAGCATCTTTCTCCCAATATATTCAGCATCCCTCCTCAGCACATGTCCAAACCAACGTAATCTTACCTCTCTGGCTTTGTCTCCAAACTTTGGGCTGACCCTCTAATATACTTATTCCTAATCCTGTCCACGCTCATCACACCCAGTGCAAATCTTAACATCTTTAACTCTGCCATGTCCAGCTCTGACTCTTGCCTTTTTGACAATGCCACTGTATCCAACTCATATAACATAGCTGGTCTCACTACCCTCTTGTAGACATTCCCTTTCACTCTTACTGGTACTTGTCTGTCACAAATCACTCCTGACACTCTTCTCCACCCACTCCATCCTGCCTTCTCTTCTTCACCTCTCTTCCACACTCACCATTACTCTGAACTACTGATCCCAAGTATTTAAACTCATCCACCTTCACCACCTCTACTCCTTGCATCCTCACCATTCCTCTATCCTCCCTCTCATTCACACACATATATTATGTCTTAGTCCTGCTGACCTTCATTCCTCTTCTCTCTAGAGCATATCTCCATCTCTCCAGGGTCTCCTTCACCTGTTCCCTACTCTCACTACAGATCACAATGTCATCTGCAAACATCATAGTCCACGGGGACTCCTGTCTGATCTTGTCTGTCAGCCTGTCCATCACCATTGCAAATAAGAAGGGGCTCAGAGCTGATCCTTGATGTAATCCCACCTCCACCTTAAATGCATCCATCACTCCCACTGCAGACCTCACCGCTGTCACACTACCCTCGTACATATCCTGTACCACTCTTACATACTTCTCTGACACTCCCGACTTCCTCATACAATACCACAACTCCTCTCTAGGCACCCTGTCATATGCTTTCTCTAAGTCTACAAAAACACAATGCAACTCCTTCTGACCTTCTCTGTACTTCTCCGTCAACACTCTCAGAGCAAACATCACATCTGTAGTGCTCTTTCATATAGTATATATATATATATATATATATATATATATATATATATATATATATATATATATATATATATATATATATTATTGAGGTGAATCTTGGCTTCCCTGCTGGAAACACATAATAAAAGGTTATAGGTTCATAGGAGGTTCATAGGAGGTTACTAGGCTAGCAACTCTAGAGCCTTATGATCAGTACCCTGATCAGAATTTTTTGTTAAGCATGGTGCTTTATCTTCCCAATGTACTGCCTGTTACAGGGGGAAAAAAGGAAAAAGTATGGAAGCACAAAATGTTTCTCTAGCTTTGAAAGCCAGTAAAGCATTTAGCAAGCATTGTCAAACAGACAACAGCATACCGCTCAATTTATTTGTTTGAAATTCTATAACAAATTAAACAATGGGGAGAAAAGGATAGTGCTTAAATATTGTTCTAATTCAATCAAAAGGTATATTTTGCTTCAATATGAAATTTCAGAACAATAAGAAATACTGAACCCTAATATCTGGTATAATCAACTGACTGCAATCCTCAGAGATTTACCAGAAAATCATGGCTTGTTGGTCTAGGGATATGATTCTCACTTTGGGTGCAAGAGGGCCTCTGTTCAAATCCTGGGCAAACCCTGGATTTTTAGCTGAATGGTACATTATAGGATAAAGGTCTTTCTCTGTGAATGAGCTGCTGAGTGAATTTAAGCAGTGTCAGTGGCACAATAGGTAGCATACTTAGCTTTGGTGTAAAAGGCTTTAGGTTGTATTCCCTTGCCAGTTAGATAGACTGCTGACACTGCAGTGCAGGATAAGGGGGGTGCTACACTCCTGAGTGTGTCATCCTTTTTTACCATCATGTGTCTACAGTGGTGAGGAAATAATTCTATGTTGCGCAATTTATAAACAAAGGTATGGTATCTAAGTCCAAGGAAGTCATTGTTCCACTGTATTCAACATTCATCAGACCAATCATTGAGTACAATGCCCTCTTTGGTATGTACCTAACTAAGTATATCCATCAATTGAAGGCATCCACAGAGGTTCCTCACCAAAAGAATACAGCGCGTAAGTAAAATGTCCTATGCAGTATGCCTCAAGGCCCTATCCCTGCATTCTGTCTCCTACAGGCTTTTGAGGAGACATCTATGCCTTGTATGCAGGTCATTGTCAGACCCCACTCTGATGGACCTCATGCATATCCACAAAATAAACAGCACCAGAATTACCCATTCAAAAGGCTTAAACCTTGCCTGTGATATAAATAGGACCTGCTGGTGAGATAGGTATGTATCCCAGTGACTACCCTATCTATGGAACAGGATCCTCATCCAGAGAGTTCCTCCTTAACCCAATTCAAGTACAACTTGGACAATTGGATGGGAAACTGGAAATTCCTCCCTGGTTTGCCACTTATGGCTCTAATGGATGCAGGTAACCTGTAAATGGTTCATCTCCCAAGCCCATGCTGACACTTATCAAGGGCATCAAAACTTGTCAGAGATTCAGGATGCATGGCTAGGCTTAAAAAGGCCCTTGTGGTCGTTAGCCTAGTAAACGCTATGACCCTATGAACCTATGAAAGCAATATAGAAGGTATCTAGTTGGCCAGCAAAATAGCTGGTTTTCAGGGCATGCTTCATAGCAAAACATCAAGTAAGGAGGAAGAATCAGTAGGAGAATCAGTTCATGGAGGAACAGGTAGTGAAAGGCTTTGAACATAAACTTTGTAGGTGCAGCAGCAGAAAAGCATTTCACAAAATACCTGTGGTAAGGTTTAAATCAAACAAATACCTGTTGATAATCTCTTTGTTATTTTTAAACATTGTTAATTTATCTTTGGGACTTTATATAAATGATATTAAAGTTTTAAAATATCTAGAAATAATGAAAATGAGCCATTTTATGAAGTGACATGTATTTCAGAATTTACATATGCAGTTTGAAAAAAAAAATGATGGTACATTCCAGAACTAATGAATATGATGAAGGAGACTTAGAAACCTTTTTATGCAAATGTATGTCAAATGATTCATGAGGTTAAAAAGAAAGTAAATTAGGGGAAAGTATGGATGGAAGCATGAAGGTAAAGGAACTTTAAATGCTGAAGAAAACAAAATGTAGCATATAAGTAACATGATGGCAATAAATGGTAAAAACAGCTGAGTTAACTCAAAACTCAAATTTTGTTTTCTTTCCCTGTGGAAATTGATCACACAGTGCAGGAATGTAAAGAATGTGTGTGCAGTGTGGTGAATATGGGTAGTCAAAGAGGAACTGTACGTCTGTTTGTAACAAATGTGGAAGTGACATACATTTTTGGTGTTATTGTAATTTAGTAATAGAGAAATAGACACAAAGTGATGAAGAACAGTCAGAAGTAAGAGATAATGCAGAAGTTTGGTAAATGAAGTGTATGAAACAGGACAGGCAAGTGGCAAAAGAACAGAAATGGGGACATATATAAAAGGAAGACATTAAAATATAGAAGGAAGCCAAAAATGAATTTTATTGGAGAGTAGAATTTTTTTTTTGGAAACTGAGTAAGAAGGGGGAAGACAGTACAGGATCAAAGAGACAGTTGGTAAAATCAACAGAAGGCAGGGTAAAAACAAGGATGAACACAAAATTAAGGCTGGGCTAAAAAGATCCAAAAAAGGGAGAATGTTAATATTAAAGTGGCATCACTAAATGTAAACAGTTTAATGAATGCTGTGATAAGAATGAAGCTTTCTGACTGGTGCAAAATGATTTAAACAGATTTAATCTGTATGTCAGATACAAGATATGTGGAAGCAAATAAAAGCATGTTTTGAATTGATGTGAGGAAAGGGAATAGTGTGGGTGGTAAGAAAATATGTAAATTGTGGAAATAACATATTCTATAAAAATGATGACACTAAAATTTGGAGGTTATAGTAGGAATATAAGGAATGGTGTTAGTATGTGATATAACTTTAAAAATGTAGCCATTTAGCTTAATTGTTGTGAATGTGTATAGAAAATCTGGAAAAAGAAAGGTGATAATTGAAGAAAAATTATGTTACAGATTATTTTGTTGCGAGCTTCATCTGTTTAAAAAATGAGAAAGGAAAAACTAAACAAGACAGTAAAATTATAAAGAAGCTATGAGAAATGACAAGTTAAAACCAGAAGAAGAAATAAAAAAAGACTTATCCTTCAGACATTTATTTATTTATTTGATATTTGTTTACTGGGAAAGTCCGAATGGGATGACATCTCATTTTCAGCAGAGGCCCAGGGAGAAAAGCTCCACATTCACATATTATGGTTACATTTAAATAAAGTAATTACAAAGCCTCATACAGGAGAATACAATATTAACTAGGTGAAAATTCAGCTTCAGTTCATACAATGTGAACCTACATATGCATAAAATAAGCTACAATAGCCAGCCAAACTAGAGTTTTCACTGTGTGATACTTTAAACCTCTTTTAATAGAGGCCCATGGGATATATACAAATGACCCCTTAAGGACATTGTGTTTTAGCAATTTGGCTTCTTAATGTCCACAACTTTTTCTTTTTTTTCTTTTTAAGTCTTTGTGGATAAATTCAGGCCAATAAAGTCAAACCCCACTAGTTCTGGACATGCATGTTTCATTCTTCTTGTGACCTTGTCAGCAGAGCATAAGTGGAATGAAAACATGTAATCTAAGAGGTGAGGCAGTTTGAGCCTAATAAAAGCCTTAGGCAACACAGTGGTGGCTTTTAACCTTATTAAAGCAAGCTCCCTGCTTATTTTTAACTGTAGCCTGAAGGTTGGTAAGGATGGGTGCACCATATAAATGAGATGAAAGGAGGTTGGTAGAGTCAAGAACAGTTTGGGTGGTATTGCTAAAGACATTTTTTGCATGTAGAGCATTCCTGTCATGAAAGAGGTTTGTGGGATAAAGAGGCAGATTCTTCTGATCACCAGGTAATGTGGGCAATAATAGGAGATAGTGAAATAATTAAAGAATGAAAGACAATATAGAGATTAACAGGTAATGTTGTAAATAAATGTTTAAGAAAAGAAAGAATGCAGCTACAGAATGATCACTTAAAATGAGACAGTTTTACAAAAAACATATATAAAGAGAAGTACAAGAATATGTATACTCAATTAGAGTTTCTTTCCTCAGGGGAAAAAGATATGTAACCTTTTCTAGAAAAGAGATTATATTTAATGAAAGAAAAAACTGGATATGGTGACAGATGAAAAAGGAAAGGTAAGATGTGAACAGGAAGAATTATACGAATTGTGGAAAGGTATGTGGAAAAGAAGAAAGAAGAAAAAATATCTGTAAAGCAAAGAAAACACATACTAAAGGGAACACTGTTTAGTTATGTAACACACAGCTTACAGGGAAAGATATTTTTATAGGTTCATAGGTTGGTAATAGGCTATTGGTCCTAGGGCCTATACAAGCCTAGCCATAACAATTCCCTGGCTATTTCTTCCCACACTATTTACTTCTCTGGACCCCTGTCTGGCAGGGCGACTGCCGTGATCCCTGTGGTGAATTTCCTTTCTCCCATTCAATCATCAAGGTTCCTTTTGAAGGGGGCCAAAGAGGTGCTCTGCTTGACATGTATCGGCAGTCTATTCCAGAGTCTGGGGAGTCTCTGGGTCAGGAACCTATCCCTACAGCATGTTTTGCTTATTGTGATGACAAGGTTTAGATCCCTGGAGCGTGTGGCTCTGAGGGATTGGGATTTCTTTAAGTGGAACATGTCCAACAGCTCTGGGTTTGACATGGCCTTATATGTTAAGCAGAGATTGCCTCTGAGTCGACAACATATGACAGAGTATAGCTGGAGGTTTTTAAGGCGGTCAGCATAGGGCATCTGCTTTAGGCCTGTAATTCTTTTAGTGAGGTATTTCTGCGGCCTTTCCAATTATTGCAGATGTCTTGAGAGGTACATACCAAACAGGGCACTGTATTCTATAATGGGTTTAATGAGGGATGAGTACAGTGGGACAATGACCTCCTTTTTTCTGGATGAAAAGCCCTTAGTGATGAGGTGTGCCACATAGAAGGATTTCCTGACTGTTGTGTTGTTCTATCAGAAAACCTTAAGTCTACAGAAAAGGCATTATTTTTCAAAAAGAGGATGTAGAAAATAAGAAGGTAAGGAGCAGGTGAAAAGGAAAGAAATCAAAACTGAATGTGGAAGGACTGAAGAAAATTACTGTAAAACAAAAAAGGGAACACACAATTTGACAACATGGCTGAAGCTGTGAATTTACAAAGCCATCTGGATGAGAACTGTATGCCTGCAAATGTAATAAACAATGAAAAGAGTGGAATTAATAAGACTAAGGTGATGAAGATCTTTCCTTTGCAACAACTGATAGAGCAGATATTACTGAAGTAGTAGCTAAGGATTCCTCAAATCTGGTCAGAAAAGATACTCTTGTAATTTGAGGTTCAGTTGTTAGAGGAACTGATACTTATATCTGCAGAGAAGATAATGGACAATGAATAGTGTTATGCTTGCCAGAAGCAAAAGCAGTGAAATGTGAGACAGGCATTAGAATGCCTTAATGTAAGGAAGTATGGATCTGTTTTTTTTTTTTCCATGTCAAGAAAAATGATCTTATCTACAAGGACTCTTTGACTGTTAGTAGGGAAATTATAGCTGTCTTAGATAGTACAGCTTGTACAGGTGTTGGGACATGTTTTTCACAAATCACAGGTAAAAAGGTGAGTCAGGGTCACCATGAATGAAAAGATTTTTTAAGTAAATACCTACATGAAAAAGTGTCCTGTTTTAAAAATGGAAATGTGTGAGCAGCCGAGCTTAATTATGTGCACGTGTTCAGACAGGATGGTGTGTACTTGCCAAGATCAGGGAAGAGATTTTTTTGCATTAGACATTTTGCAATATTTGTTAAAACACAAGGCAGAATTTTTGCCAGGTCAAAAATTTAACAGTTCATAGATAGCAACATTTGATGCAACTCTGATGGTCGTTAATGCTAGGAGCATTAATAATATACATTTTTTACTGGAAAATTTGCTATGTTCCGGCAAAATTGATGTTGTTATTGTTTGTGAAAATCTTATGCAAAACAGTTTGGGTCCACAAAGTGGGAGATAAATTGTCCTAGTGACAGCCAGGTAACCCCAGATACTAAAATCATATTAGATTATATTGAAAAAAAATATGCAAACTGGAACCAAAGACAGCTAAGGGAGGAGATGGAGTTAGTAATAATGACCTGAGAACACTTCAGCAAGAACATACAGTACCATTATATGGGGTCCGAATAGAGAGATGATAAGTCAGCAAGCAAAGGAGAGTAGTATTGCTGAAACTGAATTCATCCTCAAGTTTTGGTGAGTACATTCACAAGGTGGACCCTGCTTTTCACAAAATCTCACCAAGACAACACTGATATAATAGACTGTATTTATATAGCATATGTCATGGACAAAAGTAGGCATACCTCTCAACTGTACCGAATTTCCCATTTGTTACCGGTTTTGAGGTCCAAATAATGGGGTGCCACGATTCCCGAGTGGCACCCCTTCATTTCCGAATTTCCCGGCTTTTGTTTTTAAAAATTATTTTCCAGCTTTTTTGGGCTGATGTCATCACATGCAGAGGCGTGTGCAATAACGTCAGCTCTGTGAACAGCCTGCCAGCCTGTCGGAATTGGCTGAGGGCTCAAGGGGATTTCAATGTGCTTTCTGGCCAGTAAACACATAGCGTGCGAGCATTTCCCGCTCCAGGTAAAGAATTTGCAACCCGTTTAGTTGAATACAGACAGTGTGATGACTGATGAGCATTTGATTCTTCTTCTAACTCGTACGGCGAGTGGGCAACCCTTTTACTTGAATGAATACAGTGTGTAGCTGGTTCTTTTCTTTCGCGATCATTTAGTTACTACATTCGCTGGTTCTTTTCTGCCATGACCGTTTAGTTACTGCATTTGCTAGTTCTTTTCTGCTGTGACCATTTAGTTACTGCAGTGTTTACGTGTCTGTGTGTGTGTGTGTGTGTGTGTGTGTGTGTGTGTGTGTGTGTGTGTGTGTGTGTGTGGACATGTGACTGTATGTCTAAGTACACACTCGCATATTCTTTCTACTTCTTCATGAAGCTTATTTATACAAACTCCATGCTACATTTTAATAAAGTGCTCTAGTTCTAGTCCTTTTGGCTTTGGTGGTATATTTGTAGCTCCATTTCTGAAGTTGGTGAATTTGCATTACCACAACAGCAACATGCTGCAACTTCCTTGCTTACCTCCCATAAGCAAATCTTAAAGTAAGTTAAACAAATGCTTTATGTATCAAATTACAATACTATCCAAATTTCAAACAGAAACGTTCAGATTTATTTGAATGCTGTGCAGCTGACTACATGACTGTAAAGCACCAAATGCCAAAATGCAGATTTTTATTTCATTAAACTTCATAAAGGGTGCAGAATTAAAAACCTGGAAAACATTTAAAACAATGACCACTCACTGCATATTGAGGGAATGCATAATTCACTTTAGCCACGTCATGATTTTTCCTTTTTTGATTTGCAGGATCGATCTATCAACAGCTTGCACTAATGTTCATTCCCGTCTAGGGGCTTTCTAGTTATTCTCAGTAGACATAACTTCTTCCAATTGTTGTAGCAAGTTGCCCTTCTTAAATCATCTGCTTATGGGTGGACACTTGCTGGATCAAAGGCAGATTACCCCTGAGCCTGCTGAACACAAATACCAAGATACACAAAGACCAATGCGAATACTTTATTTGTATTACACCACACATTGTCTATGTTTGTACCATCTAAGCAGTACCATAAATGATTATATATGAGTGTTACTAACATGGGAATCCTCAGGTAGCTGGACATACCCTAGTAAAGATATTGAACAGCTTTGAAATTATCATAACTTAGGGTCAATCATGCAGGGAGACCATCAGAAAATTTTCATAGCCAATAAAGTCAGGTTAAGAGAAGTGTTGGAAGCATCCAAGCTGAGTGACATCCCAAAGTGCCCCTTTTTCCCAGCATGACACAGCATGATATAACAGACAACAGATAATTGCATACAAGTATTACTAGCATGTGAGTCCTTGGTGACCTGTACAGCCCCATGATGGGGTTGCAGCCACCAGCACCACCAGTTGGCTTGCCCAGTGATATCCCAGAGTGCCTTCTTTTCCAAGGATGACAATTCCACCAATGAACAGTGAAGTACTGCTGGCTAACCCCAACATGCCCACTGTTAGACTGGCCCAGGAAAGGCAGACTGAATAAAAGAAGAGGGAAGGCTGCACTATGACAACCCCTACAAAAATGGGAGAGCAGGATGGGATAGGCACCATTGCCATTCTGCCAGATTTGACACCTAACTTACACTGACTCCAGGAACAGTAAGCAGTTGACACATCCCCATCTTCTCTTGTCCCATTAGCCTGCTCAAAACAAACTCCAAGACACATGATGGCCTGTGTGACCAGATTATTTGTATGATACCATACATTGTCTGTACCACAAACAAGGGAATGTGATATTTTTTAATGCCAACATGCAGTCAAAATAGGCTGTCAGCTAAGCAATTTTGTCTACCGGGAATATGCTTGACATTGAAACTCTTAACCAGTAATGTTTGAAGATTCCCATCTTCAGCAAAATTACTGACCTTGTGAATTACATACATATTCATTGACACTGCAAATAAGAAATATAAATCAAGCCATCCCAGGCTTCCAACACCTCTCTTAACCTGACTTTATTGGCTATTAAATTTTTCTGATGGTCTCCCTGCATGATTGACCCTAAGTTATGATCATTTCAAAGCTGTTCAATATCTTTACTAACAACTTATACTCTGCCACTAACCTCTCAACCCTTTTACAATATGCTGATGACTCCACCATAATTTCCACTGCCCACACCATCCCTGAACTCCTTTCTCATACCCAAGACACTTTCAATTCCATTGAGACTTGGCTCACAGACAATCAGTTAATATTAAACCCCCAAAAACCTAAATCTCTGCTCTTCCTTCCTAAAAACCTTTTACAACATAAATCCTCCTATTTCATTACCTCCTTCAACAACACCACCATTAGACCTGGACCACACACTAAATTACTTGGTGTCACCATCGACAATGAATTAAAATTCGACATACATATCAATCAAAGTATAAAAAAATGGCCTCTTTTACTGTAATCATAAATTTCTCTTGCACTCCTCAAAACCCTCCCTAGCCAGATCTCTCCTCTTACCCAGTCTTCTATATGCAACCGCAGTCCTTACAAACCTTCAGTCATCTATTCTCAGCAAACTAGAACAAACCTATAAAAAATAGTTAAATTTGACGAGAACCACCCCTATAAAGCACACCACTGCCTTGCCCTTAAATCTTTGCAATGGCCTGAATTCCCAAAGCAACTTCTCCTTCCACACCTGCACATAATACACTCTATTCTTTTAACCCCACCTCCTGCCCCTCTATCTTTAATATTGCATCACAATATAACCCCTAATGTAAACTCCGTTCATCAGACAAACAGCTTCTAGACATCTACAAACCATCAAAAAATATTGGCAATCCATTATATAAATACTCAGTAGCTCACTCCTGGAACTGCCTTCCTCATAATATAAGAAGTATCCCCCATAAGTCCCAATTCAAACTTGCCCTCAAGCACTACCTACAAAACACCTGGTCTTGTCCCTGCCTAGCACCGACCTGATCCTACTTACCATCTTTCTAATACCATTTCCTTCTTCTCACCATCCTTCTTCTTCCTCTCTTCTTGTCTCTCTTCGTAGAAAACATACCAACTCCCACTACTTGTAAATAATATCTTCTTCTTCTACTTTGCTTGCAAACTATTATGTTGGCACTGTGTATATATATATATATATATATATATATATATATATATATATATATATATATATATTTACTCAAAAACATGTACAAAACTAATTGAGTTAACATTTTTGTTGTTGTTGTTGTTGTATAATTGGGATGTAATTTCTTACTTGAATGATTGTAATTGTATTTGGAGCTTTTCTCCTTGGGTCTCCACTGAAAACAGGCCATTGGCTCAGTTGGACCAAACCAGTTAACAAATGACAATAAATAAATAAATAAATAAATGAATAAATATAAAGAAAGAAAGAAAGAAAGAAAGACGTGTCATCAGATTATGCCCGAGTAAGTGTTTCATCCTAAAGGGATCTTCCATACCAGAAGTAGAGGAGTGGACAGCAGACTCCTGGCACATGCTATTAGGCATGTCAATGCTTTACTTCAACCCCAAAGCACATCTCCCCAGTGCTAGAAATTGTCATCAGTGTAATACACTGCTATGTACTGAAGAGTTCACTGTCACCACATAGGCAATTTATTCCTCAAGGGCAAAAGGCACTTTATTTGTAGATGAAAGAATGAAATATAAAGTTGTTTGCTAGCAGCAACCTCTTCATTAGTTACAGATCTCTTTAATGTGGAATTATTTAGAAGGCTTTTACTTCTGCAGAGATTGTGCATATTTACTGATACTGGTGGACTGTAGAAGTTTGAGTAGACTTTTATGATGGAAATATCCTGAATTGGGCAGTTTTGTCATTATTGGTTAATGCAGTTTGTTTCATTGTTTACTGGAAAAATGTTCAAAACTATACATTTAAAACACCCTCTAACAACTGTACTGTATTATACAAGGAATATAATTTAATACAATCAGTAATGGTGTATCAAAGAACACATGTATGTTTCATGTGCAAGGGGCCTATGATTTGAAAACAGCCCAAAGGTAATCTTTATCTGCCACTGGCCAGATGCACTTTCTTTGAATGTGGGTTTTAATGCTGTTTCAATGAATGTGAGTTTCAAGGGCAGAGAAGTTTTAATACTAAGTCTATTTTCATTGTGAGACTGCATTGCTTTGTTTAACAGATGTATATTACTGTTTGTGCTGTAAAATTTAAAATAAAACTTTTAAATGAAATCCAAATCATTGTAGAAGTAAAGCAGTATGCACATTATAGTGTTTATGGTAAATGTGGCGAAATAGCCAAGTAATGGGACATTGGAATGGCTGCAGAGGGGAGGGTTGTGTATGGGGAGGCTCCATTCGACCATGATTTTGTGAGGGGGGAAGGGTGGCAAACTCAAAGACAGCCCTGGGTGACAAAAACTGCAGCTATACCACTGATCAGTACACCATGGAGAATGACTTTTGGAGCTCCTAGCAAACTATAATATTGTTTTGCTCAGATTAGAATATTGCCTACCATTAAATGCCCTACTTTTCCCATAAAACCCACATACTGCAAGTCACCAAAAACAAAATCTTAAGGTTCATCAACTGTTCCCTTCCCAGTGAACATCACTGCTACACATTTAAAAAAATGGTTACCATTTTTTACAGGGTCTCGGTCACTCTGGGACCATATTTTTGTTGTCTGTTCTTCAGTTTGCATTTGAAAGTTGATATCCCACAATTCCATTGGAGTGGTTGGGGTTACATAATTATCTCTACACATTTTATGTTAATCAGCATACAGATCTGTACCTATTTTTCATGGTCCTTTGTCCAGATTTTTGATGTTTCCAGGTTGAGAGGTATGGAAGTAGGTCAAAAATTAAAAAGACAGCTCTATGCACAAGACCCAGAATAAAAAAGTGCCCAATCCAGTAGGAACACTGATGCCAGGACTGGAAAAAATGACAGTGTAGAATCCAAAAAATATGGAAACATTCCCACAATGGGGCCAGGGCCAGGGCCAGGAGGAGGATGCCCCCCCCCCCCTGTTTTTGAAGAAAGTAGTAGTCCACAAAAATCACAAAAACTGATAGGCCAAAGAAGAACCATAAAGATGATAAAGTGGACTATTGAGGATAAGAAATAAATTATGCATTGTTATATTATGCAAAAAACCCAGAATGTCCAGACACAAGATATACAAAAAGATTAAGTGAGAAATTAGAGGGGAAACATACTTCCACATGAAAAACTGTCAAAAGCTTCAAATAAAATTGTGTGGTCATTAATACAACAGATTTGTGAAAAATAGTACATAAACCAAGAAACTTTGATCTATTTGGATAAAGAAGCATCTGAGGAAGTGTGAAAATATAAACAGCAAAACCTAGATATTTTTGAAAATTATAAAAAAGAAATATGGACATGGGAAAGAAAGACAGATTTGATATGGTGCAATATTTATGCAAAGACGAAAGCCAAATTAATCAACATAAAGAGGACAGCCCCAAAGATATTCAAAGATAAATACATGCAAAGACATCCAGGCATGGAAAATTTCACAATAAAAAAATAATATCACAAAGAGGTAAGGTAGAAAAGAAGATTAGCAAAGTAGAAGTTAAAAAAAATAGAAAATGAAGTTATGGAGAGCCTGCAAAGTGAAGGATTTGGTGTAAAGGTCTAACACAGGTTACATCACAGCATGAAGGAACAAGAACCCAAAGTAAGGAGAAACAGGAAGATCAGGAGACATCTCAAGAAGAAATATGGACATGTGAAAGAAAAAGATATTTAATATGGTGTAATCTTCTTCTGGCTTTTCACAGTTAGGGGTCGCCACAGCGGATCACCTGTCCGTTCATGACTGGCAGTGGAGTTTTATGGTGTTGAGTTACCAGCCTGGCATCCAACCTTCCACAGAAGGCACACACACATGCATGCACTCACACCTAGGGCCAATTTTAGAGTGTTCAATCCACCTACAGCATGTCTTTGGGATGTGGGACGAAACCGGAGCACCCAGAGGAAACCCACGCGACCACAGGGAGGACATGCAGACTCCACACAGAAGGCACCCCAGCTGAGAATCAAACCAGAGAACTTCTTGCTGTGAGGTGGCAACGCTAACTGCTGCACCACCGCAGCCACTCAATATGGTATAATATCTATGCATAAGAGAAAGTAAAACTAATCAATATAAAAGAGCAGCACCAAAAATATTTGAAGAGAAATACAGACAAAGGAATCTAGACATGAAAAACTTTACAATACAAAAAATAAGACAAAGAGAAAAACTGGAAAAGTAGATTAGTAATGGAAAAGTTAAAGAAATAGAAACTGAGGTTATGGAGTATCTCCAAAGGGATGGATTCAATGTAGAAAATCTAATTCAGAAAGCACCACAACAGGATAGAGCAATGGACCTCCAAACTAAGGGGAAACCAGTGTAATGAGAAGCAATTGGTTGGTTGCCATATAAAGATATTTTGGAGCCTTCCGCAAGAAACTAGTATAAACATTCACTTGAAGCTGGACAGTAAGGGAAGTAACAGGAAATTGTGGAAATTCTGACACAGTCAATGTTGAGGAGTGATAGGCCAGTGAGTTCCCATATGACAGAGCAATGGATAGCACAGGATGAAATTGAAGAGAATGTGCCACAGGACGATGCTATAGTATAGAATGCCTGCAGGAAATTGAAAACAAAAAAAATGTGCCCTCAGTTTAGAAGAAAATGACCTAAGAGAAGCGTTACTTTATTTAATGGAGATAGATAGACATATTAAGATCAATGAAAGAAATAAACTGCAGAAGGTCATTAAAACCCAAAAAGTCAGAAGTTTGATAAAATAAATGAACAGAGTAATTAGGACTGTCCAGAGCGATCCATGCAATATAACAGAAGTAGACAGGATATATTACTGTGCAGCTAAATTAATAATGGATACATTTCTAACATAAGAACACAGGGTAGTAAGGGAAAGGAAGGGGAGAAATCGAATACCATCATGGAAGTATCGAATACAGAAAACTATAAAGCAATTAAGTCAAGAAGTGTCACTGTAGAGTATAGAAGAGGGAACAGATCAACAAAAATATAGGCATGATAAAAGCAATGCGGAGCATTAGAACAGATCAGGATCTATCATGCACTATCACAAATAAGAAACTAAAA
This sequence comes from Protopterus annectens, assembly GCF_019279795.1. Lineage (NCBI taxonomy): Eukaryota > Metazoa > Chordata > Ceratodontiformes > Protopteridae > Protopterus > Protopterus annectens. The sequence goes on from NC_056731.1 coordinate 1,791,657,877, forward strand.
ATTACAGCACAGGTGGAAAAACTTAGAAGATACGCAGATAAATATAAAGGAAAAGTACAAAATAAACAATTTGCTGATGACACAAAAAGTTTTATAGAGAATTGGGAAAGAAGGTAAAAGGAATTGAAAGACCACCAAAAAAAAGAAAAATAGAGAAATTTTGGAGAAGTATTTATGAAGATGCTGTAGAACATTACAAAGATGCTAAATGGATAGAAGAAGTAAAAGAAAGAATAAGAAGTTTAAAGTTACAGAATATGAAATGGGATGAAGTAACAGCCAGACAGATTGAAATAAAGTTAAGAAAAGCCCAGGCCCAGATGCAGTACCTAACTTTTGGTTAAAAGTATTGACATCTTTGCATGAAGATTTAGCCATGAGTAAGAACTATTTATATGAGTACCCCAAACAGACACTATCCTGGCTAACTGGAAAAACAATCCTGCTACTTAAGAATGAACATTAAAGCTACCCTAAAATGTATAGACCAATAACTTGCCTTCCGACAACGTATAAACTATACACACTGAAACTGATGCCGACAGAGTTTATAGTCATTTAGATGAAAACTCAATTATGGCCGAAGAACAAAAGGGCAAAAAAGAAAGTTATATGGAACAAAGGAACATTGTTGTTAAAGTCATAGTGGAGAACTGTAAAAAGGGGAAGAATATAAGTATGGCATGGACTGACTAAAAAAGCATTTGATAATATTCTGGATTGACTAAGAAAGCATTTGATAATATTCCATATTCATGGATAAAAGAGTGCTTAAAATGTATAAGATAAACCCTACACTGACTGAATACATTACAGTGACCATGAAACAGTGGCAGACAACTTTGCAATTAAGCCATAATAAAGGACAAATTATTATTCCAGGGATAAAAATTCAAAAGGGGATATTTCAGGGTGACTCTGTCACCGCTGCTATTCTGCCTTGCCCTTAACCCATTAAGCTGTCTACTTAACAGCTTAGACCATGGCTGTAATTTGGCTCTTAGAAACAACAAAGTGTAAAGACTTCTCATCTTCTTTGTCGATGATGTAAAATTGTATAGCTCATCAGATGAGGAAATGAAAGCACAGCTGCAAGTTGTCAAAACGTTTTCAGATGATATAAGAATGATAGTTGGTCTTGATAAATATGCAAAAGCAACCTTTAAAGCAGGAAAACTGCAGCACCAAGAAAACATTGGTTTGGGACAAGAATGTGATTTAAAAGAACTTGAGCAAGAGAGAGTGCATAAATATTTGGGAATTGATGAAGGATCAATAATAAAACATGAACAAATGCGAATAAAACTTAGTAAGGAATACTTCAGAAGACTTAAAATAATCCTGAAAACAGTGTTGACATTTAGGAACAAAATTCAAGCTATAAACCAATTTGTTCTTCCTGTCCTAACATAGTTTTGGAGTGATTGACTGGCCCCAAAACATGTTGGATAGATTAGACAGGAAAACAAGAAGGATGCTTCATGCTTACCAAATGATTTATAAAAATCACTGCATACCAAGATTATATATTCCCTGTTCCAAAGGAGGAATGGGCCTCCTTGAAATTGTTTACATGTATAGATCTGCAATCATGGGACTGCACGCATATCTGCTAACCACACAAGATCTAAACATAGTGAAAGTTTTGAAACATGAGAAGAATAAAAATCTAAGATGACTTCCCTGCTTAGCCTAGCAGAAGCATATTGGTGTCAAGCAGGAACGGAAATAAAACCACAAGTAGATAAAAATCCGGCAGCAACTAAATGTGCCAAAAAAACAAAAGAAAGAATATAAGGTGAAGGAACAGATGAGAAGGCAAGAAATGAGGAAAATGCACAAATATAGTTGGAAGTATAGAAAACTTCAGGAAGAACCTCATTTGATCAAGATTGAATGTAGGAATGGTTAAGGAGTGGTGAATTCAAACCAAGAGATGAAAGGTCAATATTGGAGGCCCAAGATAGTGGGCTACATACACGTTGATTTACTAAGTCCATTGAACATGTGAAAGAAACAGACAAATGTAGGTTTTGTAAAACAGAACTGGAAACAGTTGCACACCAATTGAAAGATGAATATTTAATAAAGTACACAGTGATTGAAATTAGAGATTCATTTAAGGACCTGGGTATATGGGTACATCCAACTTTTGAGTTTTTCTAATCATACCAAGCATTGATTAATGATAGTAGTTATAGAACTACAGTTTGCATAAAAAGATTTATAAAGTCTAGGAAATCAGAAATGATGAAGTTGTTGTGTGGTAGTCACATTAGATGCAAAACTTGAGTATGGAATAACAACATGGAAACCTTATAAAAAAAACAATCATAAGCAAACTGGAAAGAGCACAGCGGAAATATACCAAGGGTATCCATGCATGCAAAAATTTAAGTCACTATGAAAGATTAAAATGTCTGAACTTGTACAGTGTCTCATATAGATATTTCAGAGGAAACCTTAGTCAGGCATATAGGACATTTAGAGACAGTTACCTCTGGGAATGTTTGGGATTATCAAAAAGTAGTAGAGAATCATCAGACAACCTATGTAGAAGAGTCTGTATGAATGAGAAGTGTACTAATGGGTTATCTGAGAGTGCAGCTAATGCATCAAATAGACTACTAAAATATATTAAAGCAAGCACTCGCTTAGACATTTATAGGAACAGCCTGGACACTTATTATGGGAACATGTGTTCTGGTATATTGGCAGGCTAGATGGGCATTAGTGCTCATGCTTGAAATATTTACACATATGTATGTTGAAGCACTGTGGTGGGATCTGCCGGAGAGCCTGAGGGCAGCTTCAGGAGTTATATATGCAGACCATGCGCATTCACATTCATAGGATTGCCTTATCCTGGGATAATCGCATGCATAATTCAGAACATGCCAAGAGGAAGTGATCCCTGAATATGAGCCCAGCCCATTACTTAGGTGGACACTGCACAAATACCTCACCTATGTAGATGTCTATACTGCAATGTGCTCCCCTTAACACTGGATGGTGGATTGGAGGAAGTGGCAGTATGTGTGTGCATAACAATAGCTCCCCTTTCAAAGGTAGATATGATTGGTCACATAAATACATTTGGTGCATGCAAACTCCCTGCAACACATGCCACATGTGGCACTTGCACTCCCATAAGTTATCATGTAGACCATGTGCTATCTCTATCAACTCGGTAAGGGTTGTGTTGGTGGCAGCATATCCCTATATTATTGTTTTCTACATATTTTGAACTGTGGCCATTGACATACCTGCTCAGGTGGTGGCAGTACCTATAGCATACTCAGCCATGGGCAAAAAGTCCACCTGTGTTTTCCACTGGCTCAATGGAGCTTGCAACAACGAAAGGAGAATGTACCACTGATGAAGGCATTCCATCCTTCCTTCCTGAGTAGATCTGTCAGAATCTTCCTGTCTTTGTTTGCCTTCTTGTGTCTGTGGGGTGGGTTCCACAGGCACAGAAGCTATGTCCTTAGAACGGGGCGAGGATGTGGACATCATATTGCTCATCTCTAACATTGACACCGTGACACTTGGCTGCCATAATCAATAGAGCTGGACAGTTCTCCAATATCAGGCATCTGTATGCTCACAGTGAAAGACTCTAGTAACACAGCACTTATGAAAACAACAAAACAAATCACCTACATGAGGTAAGACCATTCACCAAAGCAATTGAATGAATGCATTGTACCCAATATAATGGTATGAGAAATTGGTGTTTGCACCTGCAGCCCTGATGTTCCTGCAAAACAGAAGTGTTTTTCTTGCATGGTGTGCTAAACCAGACATATGCACCAAGATTCAGGACTGCACAGTGGATTGTGGAATTGTTCGGACCCCCATGCTGAGATGTCTGGAACTCCTCTGTTTCTGGTAATGGTAGTTTGATTAACAGGTCACCTGCCATTATCCTATGCTCCTGTGCCAGACAGGTAGCCAGAACACATTATGCCAGGAGCCTGACATCTCAGTTGATCATACATTCTCTTCTGGCCACCAATAGCATTGACATCATTAATTATGTCTCAACAGGTACAGTTGTGAAAGACCTTTTCAGATTTGCTGTTTTGCTATTTCCCACGTTGTGACATCATGCTCTGAAATGGACAAAAAAACACACATAAGAAGATTCACACCCTTATCTGACTCATGCATACACTGATTTAAAGTATGGGGAACCTGTATGGTACAAGCTATGTGGCCCTGTTGCACCTCTCTGGGGAATGCTACATAGATGTGGAATAACCGTGGACAGTTGTCAAGTACTACCAGACCCAAGCACCAAGAAATAAAGCACATTTAATGGCCTGTGACAGTATTCTATAGTTCAGTATAATGTGTTGCATTTGCCACTGAGTGAACATACACTTAGGCCGTGTGTATCATAGGTTACATTTTTAATTAATGTGCATTATTTCTATACATGCACACAGTAAGCTATATCATTATGACATATTCAGAGTGTGCCCTAACAAAGCTACAAATACAACATGAAAACCAGAGATGATTTGCTAAGTTACAGGAATATGTAGCTCTTGCTAGAGCAACTGTGTTGTGCAGGTACACAAACAAATGTATGGGGTCTACATGTCTGCTGCTGACAGATCCACAATGTTTACAGAATATCTCACTGGCCTTTTTAAACACCCACATTATACTCAGTGATAGACATACAAAGGACATTTTCAATCACTCATATCATTTTACCAGAGAATGTTGCCTTCCTCTCAGGTACCCTCCACCATGTGTATCATACAGTAAGATCTGCATAAGTCAGGACCTTCCCCAAATAACCATTTACATTACAGTATACTCAGTGCTGCTAATGCTACAGGGGAAAAGGAAAGCTGTACATGTCATTAGATAAGTGTCAAAGCAATAAACAATGAAGACCTCTGCAATTCAAATACATGAATGTAGGGATGATTTTACACAGATATGGAATAACAAATGCATTGCAATTCATTGCCCTATTCTCGCAGAAACACGCAACATGTCATGGCACTGCAGAAGATGAGTATTGTACCCTCTCACAGTCATCACAGGTGTACTTCATAAACTACAATATAAGCAAAACAAGTTATTAGTAACACACTTTCAGGGAAATCCTCAGACATACCTAGAAGAAAAGTATCAGGTAATATAATATGTAAGCAAATGCACTTAATTTCCAACAAAAAAATACCTTCAGGAATAAAACACCTCTCTCCAAACTTTCAACAAGCTGTAGTAGTTACTTCTATGCAATCTTTTGTGGCTGTGGTAACTAAAGCTTCTAATGTGTCAATCATGCTAATGAGGCAGCATCTTATGTTATTTGCACATTTTAATCATTATGGCTATGAGCAAAGTAATGTTGTTACTCACTCACCTGTGTGCACTTGCAGATGGGAATAAAGCTGACTGACCTGAAAGAAAGAGCTAGAAGAAAAAATATTATAATTTCAGGGGTACAACAGAAATTTGAGAGCCAATACTGTCCCAAAGCAGTGAAGGAGTTACTGACAAAGTGGAATATAATCCAGGAGGGAGAGATTAAAAACAGAATGTTCTCACAAAACTGCATGCTGCCCAGAGATAGAGGGTGATGAGTGCAAGGTCAATGATCATCAGTTTCTGGAAGAAAAGATTCTGAAGGCAGTGTGGGTACTCGGCAAAATGTTAATGACATGAGGTGAGCAAGTTTTTGTCAACCAGGATTATTCATATGAGACTTGGAGGAAGCAAAAATACTTTTCATCTGACGTTAAAGCTGTGTAAAGACAAGGATATCAGGTGGAGAGTTTTGTACCCTGCAACTTTAAGAATTTTCTTGCAAGGAGCCTTGAGGTCCTTTATGAATATGAGGGGACATGAACCAGAGATCTGGAGCAGCTGAGGAGGAGAACAGATAAGGGTCAGAACAATGACCCAAGGGAAAGGCCAAAAATGGTGGAACTGGGAAAAAGAGAGACTATTTTCCACACTTCAGGAGGCAGTAGAGACTGAGAGAAAGAGTGGACATTAAAAGGAAGTGACCCTGAGAAATAAAGGAAAGAGAACTGCATAAATGAGGTACTCCAAATGCAGAGTGTACACTGGAAATAATAATGGACAGATGAGGACTGGAATGAATAACATGTTTTCTTTCTACCAAGTCCTAACAAAAATGTACGATTTAATTTTATGTTAAATGTATTAATACTATACAAATGCATAACATTGGGAGGAACTGAATGTTAAAGCGGTCTGTGATGTGGAAGAGGGTGGTTAAACAGGGGCATTACAGAGGGTGATACAGAAGAAAGATCTTCTACAAGAAGGAGGGACAAAGATGATAGAGGAGCAGTCATGTGGTAGAAGGGTAAGGAGTAGATAATGGTAGCAATGTTTGAACTGGAAACCACTGAGCAATAAAAGTTACATGAAACAGAAGTCCTCTGGAGCAGCATCTAGTTGGAAGAGGGGAAATGCATTAACTGGGTGGTACAGAGAGGAGCTGGAACAGGAAGTGTGCATAAAAGGAAACAGGAAGTGGACTTAACAAAGAAGGATGAAGACTTGAGTCCAATGGCACAAGAGAGTTGGAGTGCTAGGAAAATTAAAATAATGGAAGGCAAAGGAAGGAAATGCAAATAAAAACAAGTTCAAGTGATGGCAGACAAACAGTGCCGCAAGGATGAAGTTTGTGAATTAAGAAAAGAGAACAAAGTAAAGAACAATAGAGAGCTAAGACAGGATTAAACAATAAAGACATAAGGAAAAAATTAAACAGCATCTACTGGACCTGAGTACTGGGAGACGGGTGAGAGAAAATGAGGAGGACTACAGTGAAAGGGGGTAGTGACAGGAATATTATAAGCAGAGAAACAGCAAAGATAAAAATTAAATCATAATCACTCTACTGCTTCAAGAGAAGGATTTGTGCAGGCCTAGGATTGTTTACTAGAAGTAAGACAGTGGGAAAGAAATAACAACACGGTCAGGAAGGAAAATAGCAGGAGAAACAGGGATGGAAGCAGAAAGGAAAAGCAGACAAAGAGGACTGGACTAACTAAAGAGAAAGTAAATGAATGAATGCAATGACAAGAAAATAAAATGTATAATCTCAATGGTAGAAAAAGTAAGGTGAATGTAGGAGAGGGAATGGTGAAGGGAGGTAAGGTAGAGACGTAAGTACGGAATTAAACATAGGAAAAGGGATGAGTAAGAAGAAAAGTAAAGGCACTGAAAAAAGAGAAGGGAGGCTGAGAAAGGATGACCTAAATGCAAATTGTACTGTTATGTTAATGACAGTTTCTTTCTACCAATTCCTAGCAAAAATACAAGTTATCTTTTTGTAATAAATCTGTTAATGATATAAAAATGATTAAGCTATAAGGATCAGAAAAGCTGTACATGCCCTTGGATCAGTGTCAGAGCAATAAACACTTAAGGCTCCTGTGCTTGAAATACAGGCATATGTGGAGTGTATTACAGACATATGGAATAAAAATAATTGCATTGCAATTTATTGCCTTACCCTGACAGAAACACATATCGTTACCATGGCAGTGTTATGTTAATGGTAGAGAAATGGGTTGTGAGGATAATCATGCAAAAAGGATATTTAATAACTCTGAAGAAGGGAGGACAAATTGTAAATATGTCCATAGTTAATAGCATGACTGGGAGAGTTTTCACTAAATAAAAGATCTTGGAATGTAAGTGGATTAGGTAAACGAACACAAAGAGAAAGGGTGATGGTACATATGAGAAAGGCAAAGGAGTAGATACAGGCATTACAGGAAACACATTTAACACAAGGGAATCACAAAAATATAAGGGGGAAGATATAACTTGGTGGCTAGTGCATTATGGTGAAGAAGGAAGCAAAGAGGGACATCATTGTTAATGAAAAAGACTGACTTTCCAGATAGAAGGAAAGTTGGAAGACAAGAAAGGGAAATATGCAGTGTTTAAAGGTACAATGGAAGGCATTCAAATTGCAATTATAGCAGTATATGTACCATCAAATATCATAATTAATGGAATTACAGGAAGTCTTACCAGAGATGGTTAGATTTCAGGAAGGGATAGAGATAGTAATCAGAGACTGGAGGTAGGTATAGGACTGAGAAGTAGGAAGTTAACAAAATAAGGAAAATTTAAAACTTATTTGAAGATGGTAAATCCAGAAAAAGTCCCCTGCAAGTACAGCAGTGCACGGCTTAAAGAGACAGTCATCCAAAAACAAAAAGCCAGCACAAGGTGTATAAAGTGTAACTTTACTATAAAGTTATCACAGACATAAATTTCAAGCCTTCCTCAGTGTAACCAAAAAAGAGAATACAGACTCCTTATATACCCTCCCATCCATAAAAAAGGAATACCCATGGCTGCTCACAAGACTTTATTTAGCCCAGGTGAAATTAAAGTCCCTAGCTTTATGATTCATCTTTTTTCTTTATTATTTAATATGTTGTGCCAGCCAATTTTATTTGTTCTGTCCCCCTTGATAATATCAATGACAGTGAATCTGAAAGATGCTGAAGGATGATTAACCACGTTTGTATAATGCATTTGTATACTTTTTTAATTTGATGCCACTAAAATGCTGACTTATCCTAAACTTCACAGGCCTGTATGTTTGGCCCACATAAAAGGTCGAGCAGGAACAAGTAGCTAAATATATTATCCAGTCAGATGAACAATTAGCAAAAAATTTGATGTCATAAACCTGACTGGTATTGCGGCTACTAAACATTTTGGTCTTATTTAATCTATTACAGTGTACACAATGACCACAACTGTAACAACCCTGAAGTGCATCACCCATAAGAGTTGACTGTATGTTGGGAGCAACCGTCCCGGTTGTCAACTTGTAATGATTAAAATGGGATGACAATGTCCTACCCCTCCTAAATCCAAATCTACATCTGTCCTGAATCAAAGCCCTGACTTTTTGGTCTGCCTGTAAGATGTTCCAGTTTTGTTGTACCACATCACAGAAAATGCCTGTGTTGCACCCATTGTAGTAATTAGTCTAATTGGGGAAGACTCATTAACCCTACGTTTATATTCTAACAATTCCTGTCTGGCCATACCAGTGATCTCCCTATAAGCTATGGTAATCACAGCTGGTTTGTACCCCGTTCTTTAAATCTCCTGACCATATCCATTTTATGATTTTCATATTTGTCACTACCAGAACAGATACATTTAATTCTCATAAACTGAGATTTAGGTATATTCTGAATGACATGTGGCGGATAATGGCTAGATTCATGTAGGAGGGAATTATATTCAGAAAATTTGTGGCATACCTGTGCTTCCAAAGTACCATCCACATTTTTGGTAATTACATACAGGTAAATTCAATCCTCCATTTGTTTTCATTCAGGTATTCCACAAATTGTCAAAGATATTCCAAATTCCCCTTCCAGATGAACCAACAGTCATCCAGATAAGGTCGCCAGATGTCCATTTCTGTCAAAAACAAATTATGTGATGGGTCATATATAATATGTTGTTCTACATATGCCATGAATAAAGCAGCATAAATGGGGGCAAAAGATGCCCCCATAGCCATACCCCTAGTTTGCCAAACGCATTTGTCCTGGTAGTAAAAAAACATTTTTGGTCAAGACATGTTCTGTCATGAGTAGTAACAAAGTCTTAAAGCCTGGAAGATATATTTCAGCCATACCCATCCAATACTCTATGGCCAACAGGCCAGCCCAATGTGGGATGCTGGTATATAGGGAGGTCACATCCAGAGTCCAGAAATACCAATGGGGTTCAACCTGGACATCTGTAAGTATTTGTAAAAATTCCGTGGTATCATGTATTCTAGACTTCACCAAGGGCAACAAATGTTTTAAATATTGTGTAAGAAAGTCCGCCAAGGGTTCTGTTAATGATTACCTCCCGAAACAACGGGTCTTCCCGGAGGGTTAGTTAATGATTTATGGATTTTGGGTAGCATGTATAAATATTGCCTTTTGGGAATGGCAACCGTAAGATGTTTAACAGTGTTCTTAGATATAATCCCTTCATCCATAGCCAACTTAAGAAAGTCATCAATCTGATGTTTAAAAGTATTGGTGGGGTCCAATGGCATAACTATGTAAAACATGTGGTTGCCCAATTGCCTAAAGACTTCTTTATTATAAGTATCAAAATCCATCACCACAATAGCACCCCCTTTATCAGCTGGTGCAATCACAATATTAGTATTGGATTTAACTTCCATGAGTGCCCTTTGTTGAGTCTTTGGGAGATTGTGTGATTTGATCTGGGTTTCCTCATGGTAAGTGTGTAAATCTTTGAGAACATTATGTAGAAATAATTGTACCACCGGATGCATAGGTGGCACAAAATTCGATCTCTGAAAATAAAAAACATGATCAGTAGTACAAATTTCATTATTAGCATCAAAAAATAATTTCAAATTCAATGTTCTCCCAAACCAATATAAATCCGACACAAAATCATTTTCTGCCACAAAGAAAGCTGGTAAAAAAGTTAGGCCTTTATTGAGTAAATCCAGTTGTTCAGAGGTGAAGGGTTGAGAAGAGATATTGAGGACATTATTAGATCCTATTTGTTGCTCATAATTTTGAGCAAAGTCTCCACATTTGTTATGTTTCTTGTGTTTGCGTCCACCCCTGTGTTTGGGTTTCCTAAAGGGAAATCTTTGCTGATATTATTACATTTTGGTGTGGGTGAGGTTATCCCCATTGCTGTTTCTGAGTCCGTATAAGAGGAAGACTCATCCCCTGATGTACCCATAGATGTGAAACTAGTTTTCCTTATTATAGATCTTGGGCGTTTCCTTTTATTGTACTTGGAGCCAACATTCGAAAATTTTACATTGGAGCCAACATTCGAAACGTTTACACTTTTAAATGGGCCAAATGGTCTCCCTTTTTCATAATCCATAAGATACCTGTTAAATTTATGTACCTTGTGCTCCTTAAGCTGTTTTTCTAGGGCTGATAAGTCTTGTGCTAATTGTTGTAAACATGTTGAATAATTCCTATAGCCCTCAAATTGTTTGGATTGTTCACATAGCTTAGTCACATCCAATATGCCTGCATCTATACCCCGGTCAGAGTATGAGGCTAGGGCCTGTACAAATCCCATTGATGCTTGTTGTTGTATACCTTCCCATTCTTTTTGCAGTTCATCATCAATGTTATTTACCAAGGGTTGGATCCTAACCTGTAATCCCCTGGGACTGATGTTCTTAGACAAATAGGCTTTAAATAAATGCAAATGCCAAACATTGGCTCTTAGGTTTTTCATACTTCTAGCCAACTGATTAAACAGGTCATGACAATCAAACTCAAGTGGTATATGCTCATTCCCTTCTCTACCCATAAAGGGAGCCCCAATGCCAAAAATGCCTAACTCATCTCTGTCAGAGGATATACCTCTGAGTAACTGATTGAGGTCCATCCCAACAACGAATATAGTCTTATATCAGATAATAAAAATAAACAAAAGAGTATCAGCCCCCTTGGTTAAATGAGATTGATACTCCACCAATAGTAATATAAAAAAGATCAACTTTGGAAATCAATATGGAGCCTGGAGCACTATAGTAGCCCCCACCAAATGGGGCATTCCATATAAGGTGGTGCTACATTACTCCTATGTTCAAATCCCTCAGCAATAATAGCTCGTACCACCTATAGGCTGAAATATCCCCATGGTAGGGCTACGTCGGGGATACAATGTTCAACACCAACCTGTATTTATTTCACAGGGTATTCTCGTTATGTATAAAATACTCAAAACCACCGTTCGTATCATCAGATTGTAATCCAATGCAATTGTTGGGTGAACCTGAATACACAACTACACATAGGAGTATAATCCCCCATATAAAAAAATATAATAGCTCCAAATTACGGGAAAGGAGGGATATAATGTATGCTAAGCATCAATGTATCAGGAATTGAAAACCAGTTAACTGCCTATATATCAGAGAACACATAGAAGAAGGGGAATATAAACAGTTATTGGGTATAGTCTTGACCTAATTCACATAAGGGGCAGTGTCATATTCATATGGAAAATGTGTCAACAGTCTTAATGCTTCACCAAAAATATCATGCTGAGATGCTTAAGCACAGTTGCAACACAGTACATCAAGTCTAAACCAAAAGTATCTTCATTGATATAAATCCACCAAACAGAATCACCACATCAATATTTTGTGTCCCAGTATGGCCTTTCCCTCATAGAAAGAATCGCGTTGTTGCTCTCAACATCGGTCGTCAAATAATCACTTGCTTAAGCCCCAAACAAGGTACCAAAAGCCAGCCAATGAGCAGGAAACCACTTAAACACAATTGCGAACACAGCACATAAAGTCTAAACAAAAAGTACCTTAATGGATATAAATCCACCAAACGGAATCATCATGTCAATGTTTCATGCCCCAGTATGGCCTTTCCCTCATAAAAGGAATCGCGTTGTTGCTCCCAACGTCCGTCGACAAATAATCACTCGCTTGTGCCCAAAGTATTCATGAAAAGATCCCAAGTCATACTGAATTTAATACTAGCCATTAATATCCCACGCGTTAGTCAGGAAACTTTATGCAGCACAGGCCATAAAGTCCAATACCAGATGTCGTAATAGCGAAAATGTGAAGACGGAATACCCAAATTCAGCTGTTGTAGAGTGCCAACAAATAAGTACACCAAATGTAGATCAAAAAAGATAAGTAGAACCCCCAGTCATCCAGTCCACTATGAAATATCACCAAGGCAAAACTAAACAGACTCCAGATAAGGCAACTGTTCATGTGCCAAATGTAGGGGAAAAAGCAAAAATGAAAAACAATAAACTGTAGGAAAATAACGGTCAAGGCAAGGAGTGCACAATTAGCACAAAAGTTAACCTCACCAACACCAAATGGCCGACAGCAGGGGGAAGATCAAGCAGATAAATCCAGAAAAAGTCCCCTGCAAGTACAGCAGTGCATGGCTTAAAGAGCCAGTGATGCACTTCAGGGTTGTTGCACTTCAGGGTTGTTACAGTTGTGGTCATTGTGTACACTGTAATAGACTAAATCAGACCAAAATGTGTAGTATCCGCAATACCAGTCAGGTTTATGACATCAATTTTTTTGCTAATTGTTCATCTGACTGGGTAATATATTTAGCTATTTGTTCAGGCTTGGCCTTTCATGTGGGCCAAACGTCCAGGCCTGTGAATTTTAGGATCAGTCAGCATTTATGTGGCATCAAATTAAAAAAGTATATGAATGCATTATACAAACATGTGGTTAATCACCCTTCAGCATCTTTCAGATTCACTGACATATTATCAAGGGGGACAGAACAAATAAAATTGGCTGGCACAACATATTAAATAATAAAGAAAAAAGATGGATCATAAAGCTAGGTGCTTTAATTTCACCTGGGGTAAATGAAGTATTGTGAGCAGCCAATGGGTATTCCTTTTTTATGGATGGGAGGGTATATAAGGAGTGTGTATGCTCTTTTTTGGTTACACTGAGGAAGGCTTGAAATTTATGCTGGAAACCGGTCTGTCTGTGATAACTTTATAATAAAGTTACACTTTATACACCTTGTGCTGGCTTTTTGTTTTTGGGTTATTTGAAGATGGTGGGATGGGTGGATACATGGTATATAGGCAGAGTTTGAACTAAAGGGGAGGATTCACTTATTTCTCATACAGACATGGCTGCTGGTTGAGGCTACACTGGGGCTATATCACCTTGGAACATAAACATATAATCTGGTAGAGAAAGTAATAATAGAGAAAATTATCCTGATGGATTATGCCACGATAGGAATGGAGCTGAGTGGTAGCCATAGCCAGGAAGTAAACCTGAACAAGCACTGGAAATGCCTAGCATATTACTGAAAAAAGGAGAAATGATGGTTGCATAGATATTAAGATTACTGGAGACAGTGGAGGAGACAGCGGAGAAGAGGCATTGTAGGAATGGGCGAGAAAGAAAAGGCAGATAGGAGAAGATAGAGTATAGAAAATGGAATTAGGAGAAAATGATGGAGGAATTTAAAGAGATACAGAAAAAAGTACAGAGAGAAGATCAGAGTATGAAGGGAAGGGAAGAAGAGGAAAATAAAACTAGTAATACAAGGGAGGGAGGATGGAGGAATATGGCAGAAAAACAAATAACAGTAACAGGTAGTAGACCTATATTTTAGCTCAAACCTGAAAGCAAAAAAGGCCCTCGAAATAAGGTTAAGCAGCAGAAGATAAGAGAGAGGGTTTAAAAGATCCATACAAGGGATGAAGAGAGAAGGAAAGGGTGACTGTTGGAGGAAGTCTTAGAGGAGTTTAGAAAATGGTACCAGGACTTACATGCAGAGGAGGTTTAGCAGGAAGGAAGAGACAGGAGAATGGAGGGGGGATGGGAACCCAGAGGATGCAGTATTGGATGAAAGCAGCCTAGTAAGAAGTATAGATAGAGAGGAAGTACTAACAGCATGTGAGATAATGGCTAAGGGAACATCATCAGGTAGTGATAGTTTATGTACTGAAGTTTGGGTATTGGGGAAAGGGGAGATAGTACAGATGTAGGTACACATGTTTAACTACATAATGAAGGGATACCCTCCCCCACAGTCATAGAAGGAAGCAGTTATATTGATAATTCATAAAGAAGAGATGAATCCACTGGCTGCATCCTCCTACAGATCAATTTCCACACTAAATCATAATTACAAGTGTTTTAAGCAAATATTAGCAGACAGGATGGGTTAGATACTGCTTAAAATGGTGCATAGATATGAGGCTACACTAGTTGGGTGGGAAGAGGATGGCAGATACCCTAAAAAGAACATTACTAATACTTCAGGATGCACAAGAAAAAATGAAGAAATGTAGTCCTAATTTTCTCAGATGCCAAAAGGCATTTGATAGAGTGGTTTGGAAATATTTTTTTGAAGTCAGTGAAAAGTATGGGTTTCCAAGAGAATGGATGGGATTGGGCAGATCAGTTTGTAGGTGGGCAACAGCTAGGGTTAAACTCAGAACAAGGTTCTCAGAAAAAAATAGAAATCCAGAGAGGGGGGGCAAGACAAGGCTGTTCCCTGCTGCCACTGCTCTTTCCTGTTGATATAAGAACCATTAGCAAATGAGATAAGGAGGTCAGAAATGAGAGAGTAAAGGTGGGGAGAAATGGAGAAAAAGATTACATTATATGCAGATGATGTTATATGCAGATGATGTGTAAAAATGGCAAATCTGGATGGAAATTAAAAACTGTTGCGGGATATTTTGATGAAGTTTGGAAGGGGATTGAGGTACAAGATAAATCAGTCAAAAACATAGGCAATAGAGATGAACAGACAGGAGAAAAAGATGGACAGAGAATGAAAAAGAAATACAGAAAATAAAAAATCAAATATTTAAATTTATGGCTGCAGGAAAAAAGCAAAGCATTTAAGGCAGAATACTTATAATAGGAGATACAATACAGCAAAGATACAGCCACAGAAATGGAGAACAATAAAATGGGCAAATATCAAAGAGTGCAAGTTTCAAAAAGGTGTATACTTCCACAACTTATATTATCTAGAGCAAGCATTTTGAAGTTTTCTGGGGCCAGGAGTTATGGAAAAGTTGAAACAAATTTGGTGGGATTTTGTCTGGAAAGGAAAAAGCCAAGAGTACCATGTTAAATAGTAACTGAGTCAATTGTGTGTGTGTGGGGGGAGGGAGGGGGGTTGTTGAGAGCTTCTGTTGTTAAGAATGAGTCACATGTCTATGACTGTAGATATATAAGATCAGTAGCATGGAATATGAAATAGAATGGAACAAAATTGTAAAAGGGGAAAAGAATGGAGAATAAGGAAGGCTATAGTAGAAACATTATTGGATGCACCAAATTAAAAGATACAAATATACTAGGCAAAAGAAGCCCAAAGCTTATTTAAGGTATGGTGGCAAAAAGAGGAAAGGAGAAAATAGAAAATTTAACACCTTTAGGGGGAACTAGGGAAGAGGAAAGCAGTTACATGGAGATGGGGGGCAGTAGATTTAGCTGTTAGTAGGGGAAGCGTGAAAACATGGACAGAATTAAAGGAATACTTCCATCAGGAGGACAGGCTGGAATGGGAGCATCAGGGCAACATTGAGGAGTACAGAAAGGGAGATAGGAGATGGAAGCAAGGAACAGAGAAAGTGAAGGAGATGGACTTACAAAGATTACAGGGAGGTCATACTACAGGACTGTTGAGAAATGGATGAGAGACACAGAACAAAAATGAGAAGATGAATTTGAGGAATTTTTTGAGAAGAAAGGGTGGGAGCAAATATTGTAACTGGCTAGGAATATGTTCAGATTCCATAAATTTTAAATATTTGTGTGGAAGTCCATTCATGAATATTTCTATACCTTGACAAAACTAGCAAGAATGTTAACAAGGGTAAATAGTGTATGTTTGAGGCAACAAGAGGAGAGAGGTACCTGAACATACATCTTTTGGGGTTGAAAGGATACAAGGAACAAGTACAGGGGCTGATACAGAAAATGTTCTCACAGACTGGAAAAATTCAAAGAAACTCTTCATGATGGGGTATGGAAATAAAGTAAGAAAGGGGTGGTAGCAGGATTAATAAGAAAGCATTTACAAAAAATGGAAAAAGCAAGATCCACCCACGGAAAGGAAGTAAGATGTATGACAGAGCAATTAGTAGTAAAGGAGATGAAGGAACTACAGGAAAGGGGGAGGAGATGAGCAGTAGCTGAAATTCTGATTAAACCCAAGACCTTACTACTAGGGTATTTCAGTTATACATCAATGAATTGGCTGGCCTACACTGCAAACAGTCAGCATGCCCAGTGCTTCCCTAACATTATAAATGTTAATTCTCGGTATCAAATAGTTAACCACTCCTTTAGGGCCCCTTACAAATACGGCCACTTTGTGCACATGTTCATAAATATCATCATGTCTTGTTAAATTAGAACATAATTTAGTGTCCTTTCCCATTAAAACTGCTGACACTTTCCCTGTAAATAGTGCTGTGTGTAGGGATTTCTCAAAATCAAACATTCTTCAGTTACTTGAGGACCTAAATAAATTCTTTTGTAGTCTTCGTCCAAAGCATCCTACCTTTGCTTCTGACTTCTAATCCCATTTAAATAGTTTTATTGACAAGGCATAATTTTAAAAACAGGCCCCTGTGATGGTACACCATTATAAATTAATTGTATAACAATAGAAAGAAACTGCTTAATGCTTACAAGAGGTCCCATTCCAACTATCTTAAGAGCACACTTAAGTACACTAACAAAGAGCTTAAGAGAACCATTAGGAAACTCAGAGCTGAGTATTAACTTAGAATAGTGACTGAAACCAAAAATAGCTGCAAGTCTTTCATCTTTGTCAGAAAGTTAAGAATTAACACCCAACAATCTTCAGAGGTAGTCCACAATGATACTACACCCTCTGACCCAAAGAAAATAGCTAATATCCTAGCTAACACATGAAGTGCAATTTTTCCATCCCCCACAGTTATAGCTATTCTACAGGTTCTACAATCCCAGCCATCCCCTTTAATTACTATGGAAGGAAATTAGTCAACCCTCTCATAAAACAGGAACATGTCATTCATGGGCCCTGATAACATACAAAGGTGCCTGATTATAAATGCCCAGTATGTCCTTTCTGAATCCCTGTTTACATCTTTAATCTAAGGCTTTCCACTGTTTTTATTCCTCTGCATGCAGAATAGCCATTGTAATTTCATTTCACAATGGTGGCCCAACCACAGGCCATCATAACTATAGACCCATTAGTCAAACTAGCCTCATATGTCAAGCTATTATCTCAGACCTCATTAATCTCAACAATGAAAATCCTTTAAACTTGATCCCTCATCAATTCAGCATTGTCAAAAGACGGTCCTGTGTTTTTAACCTCATTAATTTCTTTGAAAAAGTAATTGAAACAGATGATAGTGGTTATGCATAGCATGCAATATATCTAGACCAGGACAAGACCTTTGACATTATTCCCCATGCAGGGATTATTATAAATCCTTATATCATGTGGTAGATAGGTAACTGGATGTCTGACAGAACTCATGTGGTTAGAGTCACGGGTATCACTTCTGAAAGTAAAAAGTATTACCAGTAGTTTACCACTAGATTAAGTGGAAGTCTCTCTCCTATTTGGCATTACTTCTCAAACCTTCTGACCTGCACTCTTGGCCTATGGTTAATTAAGTTTGCAAACTACTTTAAATTGGATATTGTTATTTGATCTTCAACTGACTCACAATTGTTCAAACATGTGTCAGACCATATTATCAATTGGTGTAAGGACAATTGTCTCAAATTAAATATAAAAAAATGTAGCATATTTCATTTTGGTAAACAAAACAGTTTCACTTACCATATAGGTGATGCACTCATCTAGTCAGCCACAGTTGTAAGGGATCTAAGTTCTCTTGCTGATAATTATCATTTGACCAAAATGTCACCACAGTAGTTCAGAAAGCTACACATCTATTTCATCCAATTCCCAGAGTATCTCTGTTAGACCCAAAGAAGTATTAATTCCTTTTACTTGTATCTTATCAGAACTAATATTGCATATAATGCACCTTTTGGTATGTGTTTATCTAAACATATCACAGAACCTGAAAGAACTCAAAGATTCAAAACTAAAAAGATCAGTGGCCTCAAAAATCTTAGTTATAAGGAGAGACCGACAGCCCTTTCTCTACTTGTTCTCTTAACTAACAACTTCTTTGTGTGTCTTTGTCTAGCCTTTTATTCCTTCTCAGAACTAATGGTCCATCAAATACTTAGTTAAAGGAAATAAACCATTAGCAGCAGATATAATAAACACACTGGAGTGATAGATTCTATTCCAATGTATCCCTTCACTTCTGGAACAAACTTCCACTACATGTCAAGCAAAGTAGCACCCATACCTTTCAAATGTCCAGATATGTGCCACACATTTGTGGTCTGCTCCTCATAAAAATTGTGATTTTCTGCCAAATCACTGAAGATTAAAGTCACTAAATAATGAGATACATTTGAGTTTCAGATGTAATATCCTTGCATGCTGACACTAAACATATTATTCAAGGAACTTTCTAAGTTTATAATAGCAATATTTAAAATTTGTCCCTATTTTTGAGACTTTGTCTCCCCATTATTTTAGGCTTTGCCCAGATTTCTTGTGCTAAGAGTTTAAGAGGTATGGTAGCATCCTTGCTGCCTTCAAGGTAAATGCAGATAACTGGATGGGCAGCTTCAGATTCCCCAGTGGTCTACCTTGTCTTGCCCTCCATGA
>NC_056731.1:1791682180-1791707180 GCF_019279795.1 Protopterus annectens
GGTCCCAGGGTCCATTGTGGCTCCACCTTTGTGAACCGGGATAGCTGTTGCTTGCGCCACTCTATGGGTATGTAGCCTGTAGAGAGGCTGAGTTTGAACAGTGTGTTTAGATGAGGGGTTAGTTCATTTTGGAGCTCGTGTAAGACACAGCCTGGGACACCATCCGGTCCCATTGAAGCTGTGTTTTTGGCTTTGGATAGGGCTGTTTTAACCTGTGTGTCAGTGATTGCTGGGGCTCTTCATTCTTCTGGTATGGTTATGGGCCCTTTAGGTAGTGAGAGGTTGGTGAAGTTTGCACTAAACCTGTCTGCCAGAATGCTCGCAATATCAGTCGGTTCAGTGTATTTTGTGCCATTCTGCACTAACTCAGAGCAGATCATGGAGTTTCCATTCAGGTTCTTGACATAGCTAAAGAACACTTTGTGGCTATCTTTGGAGTCCTTGGCAATTTTTCTTTCGAAGCTAGCCTTGGATGATTTTATGAGGGATCATAGTTTCTTGCTGATACTGATCAGGGATGTCTTTCCTTCTTGGAATTTTACTGTTTTCTGCACTAGTTTCCTCCTTCTATTGTATAGCTTATTTATGGCAGGGGTCCACCAAACTGGTTTCCTTTTCTTGGAAGAGTGAGTCTTGGTTTTGCTTGGGATAGCATGATCCATACATTCTTGCAGGTGCTCATAGAGTGCCTTTGTAAGGGATTCAGCAGCTTGGACAGCATTGTCCTTTAGCATGGGGGCTGTGAACCTTTCCACCTCGGTCTTAAGTAACGTGAAGTTTGCTTTTGAAAAGTTTTTCACGGTGGTTTCCTTGATTGGGGGTAGGGACAGAATGTGGATATCCAAAGTGATTAGTCTATGGTCTGATCTAACCAGTGAGGGATTGGCCTCCAGTATGGAACACCGGTCGCCCATGTTGGTGATGACCAGGTCCAATATGTTGTTACCTCTGGTGGGGGTGTTGACAAGTTGATCCAGGGCGTTCGAGTTTATAAATTCTAGGAAGTGTTGGGCAAGGGAGTTAGTACTTGACTAGTTCTCCCAGTTAATGTTTGGGTAATTGAAATCACCCAATATTAGGGTGTTTGGTAGGATCTTCATATTTTCCAGTGTCTCCAGAAATGCGGAATGGGGGTCCTGGTTCATGGTGGGTGATCTGTAGCAAGCTACAATTTGAATTGCAGTTTTGCCCGTTGTTAGTTGCACATGGATGATCTCTGAGGCATCGTGCTGTGCCACTAACCTGGAGGTGTGGGTATCCTTGATGAATATGGATACACCCCCACCTTTTGTGTTTCAGCCTAGGTTCTGTGGCCGAAAAGTATGGTATGAGTTATAGCCTGGTAGTGCTGGGGTGCTCTCTGGAGCCTTAAACCAGGTTTCTGTTACTGCACAGATATTGATGCTCTCCATACTGAGGAGTGCCATGAGTGCATGCATTTTGAGGTTTAGACTCTGGTGTTGAGTAGCATTACCCTCAGTTTTGCATGACAAATAGATGCATGACAAATAGATCTTTACATAGTAAGATGAATAGCAAACTGGTAAAAGACAGTGCCCACATGATGGAAGTGGCAGGGCAACATTAGAGCTCAGTGCTGGGACTGCTTTTTTTATTTACTTCTGTGACCTACAGAATAAAAACCAAGACCTACGGTTAAGCAGGTTTGTGGATGAGTGCAAACTTGGGTTTTGTCATATCCTCCCCTCTAGCACAGAAGCCCTACATCAGGAGCTTACACTTCTCAATACCTGATTTATTGAAAATGGGCTTAAAGTAAAAACTAAAAAATGCAACATTGTTGCATTTGGCAGACAGACCATCCCCCCAGCATATAGCAATGACAATACTCCACTTCAAAATGGAAATGCATTTAGAGAATGAGGAACATGGATCAAGAAGTCCCTCTTCTTTGACCACCAAGTAGCAACAGTTGTCAGGAAATCCTTCAACTTCATTTCACTGATTGTTGAGGGAATATCATCCAAATCAAAAGAAGATGTTGCCCCCATGTATTCAGCACCCATCAGACCAATTAGAGAATATGATGTCCCTTTTGGGGTGTACCTCACCAGCCATGCAAAATTGCTGGAAAAACCTTACAGCTTCCTAGCAAAGTGGATCATAGGCTTAAAATCAATATGCTACCAAAAAGACAAGAAGCACTGTACCACTTTTCTATGTCTTATAGGCTCCTCAGAGGAGAACTATGTCTTGCCTTCTGCACAATCAGGGTCCCAGTAGTCGAGGATGTCTTTTGTATTGCCAAAAATACTATAACAAGAGCTTTAAACCTGCTTCAGCAAATCAATAAAACAAGCAGAAGAGACAGATTTGTTATTCAACGTCTCCTTTTCCTTTGAAATAAACTCCTCCTGCAGATAAAGCAGTGTAATACAATATCTTCTTTCAAACAGGATCTGAATAACTGAAAGGGTAATCATATATATTGCTCAGACGTGGCAGGTATAGCCCTCCTCAAGAAGGGTCGGACAGTCTAGAGTGGGAACTGTTAAAATATAATAGTAATAAGACTCAGTAGCTTTGAATTTCCCATGATTCTTATGAGGGTAGCATGGTTGTTCCTTTTTGTAGTGTTGCCAGTGCTGTGCAGTTTGATACCTGCAGATAGCTGGTGGAGATGCTGGGGAGTTGATTGGCCAGTGACTGAAAGCCCACATTGCCCACCAAGAGAGGACCCTCATGCAGCTTCAAGAGCTGTTGGCTGCCTGTATCTGCCTTCTCCAGCTCAAGCTGGGCCCAGGGGGAGGGTGGGAAGATTCCTAACTGACCTCTCCCTAGGTCAAGCCCATACAGTGTGATTAAGAATGTTATACTCACCCTATCCCCATCCTTGTGTTCCTTTACTTTGTATGTCGCTTCATTTCCTGGTTGTTGTCCAATTCATTCCTCCCCATCAACACTGTCATTCCTTTCTCTGTGTGTCCATAATTCCTCTCTTTACTATGTAAGTATATTAGTACCTTCTTATCAGTCTTTGTGTCTGTTTTATGTTTGTATGTGTGTTCCTGCTTCCAAACCTTACCTTGTTTCCATCCCTTGTCTTACTCCTAAATCCTTCCACATCTTTCCTTTGTTATATTTTCTCCAAAAAAGAAATATATATATATATATATATATATATATATATATATATATATATATATATATATATATATATTTATACACATATATATATATATATATATATATATATATATATATACAGTTACAGTTTTAAAGTGTGAATACTTGAATACTCATAAGAGCAAAAGCTTTTTTCTGTTCAAAAAAAAAAAAATGAATGGTTATAACAGCGAACACTCTTTCAGATAAAATTGTTGCCAGCAGCCTTTTGTATAGGATTTCATTGTAGTAGTGTAAAGGAATTTGCCCTTACCGTGCTGCTGTGCGATCTTGGCATCAGTACATATAGTACAGGGGTTGTGGGGGGTGCAGGGAGACTTGAAAAAAAATTAGTTTTAGTTGTTCATATTTTCACTCAAAAGTAATCACCCTTTGAATGTTTACTGCTGTGAACATTTAGTATTTCATGAAATATATATATATATATATATATATATATATATATATATATATATATACACACACACACACACATATACATACTTATTTGTATAACGAGAGACACACACACACACACACACAGACACACACACACACACACACACACACACACACACACACACACACACACACACACACACACACACCCTTCCTGTCACTCACCACTCTCACCCTTACCTCCCTGATTCCCTTGTGTATGTTCCTCTGCTTGCAGAACCCTTATTTTTCCAACTTTCCTATATACCCATTTATTCTCCTTTTAATGGTCAGAAAAATATAGATGCTATAATAGCAAGACTCAGTACCTTTGAACTTCCTATGATTCCAAGGAAGGGAATAAGTGTACACACATAGCCACATACTTGTCACTTGCCTGCTAATTTTCCTCGCATCCATCCTAGACACAATTGTAGTATTCTGGCTTATTTATTATTATTTAGTTTACATTTGTTTACCGGGAAAGTTTGACTGTACACAGGTCCTTTTACAGCAGACGCCCAGGAAGAAAAGCTCCTAATACAGTATATAACTTTTATAGCTGATGGTTTTGTTTACATAACACACTTTGATGTACATGGTAACAGTTCACAGTAGTATGATAGTCATTAACAATGTAAAAATTAAATACGTTTACATGAAGTATTTAATTTTTGACTTCTAACAGTTTATATATGTTCTAAATAGTGAAAAGATACATATTTGGTATACCATGCGGAGTCACATGATCTCAAAGCTAAGGATGTAATACAAGTAGATATAAAAGGTGGGGAGAGGGGTTAATGAAAATAGAAGAGAGAAGGGAAAGGGTACATTAGTGGGGGTAGCAATGTACTGAGAGAGAGGGAGTTGGTAAAGAGCAGTAGGCAATATAAAAGATTAATCAGGGTTGTCACAATTACAGAGCCAAGTTTGCAGTAGGTGGATGTTAAGGCTAGGGGATGTCGTACAAGTTGGCATAGGAAGGTGGGATGCAGGGTTCATTAAAGTAGGAGAGAGAAGGGAAAAGGTACATTGGTGGGGGTAGCAAAGTGTTGGGAGAGAGGGAACTGATAATAAAGCAGTAGGAAGTATAAAATATTAATCAGAGTTATCAGAGTTACACAGCCATGATTGCTGTAGGTGGGATTTTAAGGCCTTTTTGAAGGAAGGGATGGAAATTATGGTTGAGATGTTGGGGGGGAGGTTGTTCCATTGTTTGGCAATGGTGTTGCTATAGAGGGATATATCTGTGGAATTATTGCCTTTGGTCACATCTAATAGGAGTTTTTGATGGGTCTATACTGTAATGTCGAACTCACAGGAGTCCGAACGTTGTAATATCCAACTCATATGTTTGATATGTGAAAATAGCGAAGCCGCGGAACACTGATTTTTTTTCCCAAGGAAAAAACTTGGTGGGCCATTTTTATGGCTTTGCTATTTCCTCCACTGTGGTGCGATCTTGGAGTTGGTATATTTAAGTAGGGGGAGAGTGGGGGGCACAGACCCCCACATTAGTATAGGTTTAACGTGTACGTGTTTTTTTGTTTTTGTACCGGAACAGCGATTTTTTTCCCAGGGAAAAAAATCGCTGTTCTGTGTCTTAGTAGTTTTTACATTTTGAACTTCCTGGTATGATATAACATCATTCGAACTCTTGTGAGTTCGACGACGTAATATAGACCTGTTTTTGATTGGATCGTAGGACTTGAGTTTTGGTGCTTGGATGTAGTATGTTTTGCGGAGCAGGGTTTTTTCAAGGTAGTGAAGTAGTTTATGAGTTAGTATATGCTGACTGTAAAGAATGACATGGGGATGTTCCAGCCAGTTCTGTGTTTTAAGGGAAGTGCAGTGGTGTGTTCTACGAGGAGTACTGGTTGCAAATTTGGCAATTTTATTATAACATGCTTGTAGCTTGGAAAGATCAGATTTCCTGAGGTTGGTGAAGATTAGTGAGGCGTACAAAAGAGTGGAGATGAGATGGGTGTGAGCAATAGTGGCTCTGGTGGAGTCAGGAGCTGTTTGTTTCTGTATAGCATGGCAAGTTTTTATGTACTTCTTTATGGTACTGGATATATGTATGTCAAATTTCATGTTGCTGTCAATTACAACCTCAGCAGTTTGGTATGATTGATAGGAGATATCACTGTGTTGTTACTGAAGGTGATGCTGAATGCAATGTTATGAGTAGAATGTTGTGTGGGTGGAAAGATAAGAAGCTGAGTTTTATTGGGATTTAGTATTGTGATTCAGAGAACCATCTTTCAACAGCAAGAAAAGAGGATTGTGTTTGTTTTAGCAGTGCCTGGCGGAGGAAGAAGCACAGATTAGTGTAGAATCATCTGCATATTGGATGACAGAAGCATGAAGTGTGGCAGTAGGAAGGTTATTAGTGAAAACAGAAAGGAGCAGTGGTCCAAGAATGGAACCCTGTGGGACTCCCAGTTAGACTGGTAGTAAAGGGGAGAGTTCCTGGTGCCATCTGACTGCCCTGTCGGCTAGGTAATTTCTAAACCAGAAAATAATAGATGGGCTTAGATTTAATTATGTGAGAGTGTTGATGAGTTTAACATGATTAACTATGTCAAAGGCCTTGGAAAGGTCTAAGAATATAGCTGAGACATATTTTCCATTGTTCCTGTGTTTGTTGACTGTCTGCGTGTAAGACATAAGGGCTGTAGTAGTGGTGATATGTGATGGTCTAACACCATGTTGTGCATTTGTGAGTAGATTATGATAGTTTAGAAATGTCATGATTTGTGTGTGTATACACATTTCAAGGATTTTGGAGGGAGGCTGTGGCAATTGATCATTAATTGGTTAGTTCTTTGGAGCTGTTTCCTTTGTGGAGTGGGGTGATGTAGGAAATTTTCCAGAGGAGAGCGACTAGATTTTCAGCTATAGAGCGATTGAGAATTGTTACAGGATATGCAATTGCATTAGCAGCAATCTTTAAGAATTTGGTTGGTAGTCTATCTGCAGAAAGAGTTGTGGGTTGTAGTTTATTGAGCATCTTTTTAATAGTGGAGATTAGGACAGGTTGCAGTGAAAATCTCTGTTCAGTCGTATTGTTTTTGGGTGACTTGATAATAGTAGAAGGCTTCTGAGCATTAGCTAGAGCTAGGATGGAATCTGTAAAGAACTTGAACTGAATTGCTGTGTTTGTTGAGCTGTCAGTGGTTTTCAGGGGCAGGGGTGCCAGTTTTACCTGGGTGAAGTACTTTGTTGATGGCTGCCCAAAATTTTTTAAGATTGGTTTGGCATCTATTTTAAATGTTGTGGTAGTAGCTTGTTTTGTCTCCTTTAATCATTTTCTTTGCCTTATTTCTAAGTTCAGGATATTTTTGTTTGTCAGTAGGGGTACCTGTTTTCTTCCAATTTACCTAGGCTTTATCTCTGTTATGTAGTAGATATCTAGTCTCTTTGGATAACCAAGGTGCATAGTTAGCTTTAATTCTGATGGTTCTGGGGGGTGTATGGTTGGGCAGTATGTCAAGGAATGTTGAGTTAAAGTAGGATATAGCATCATCTGGATTAAAAGTTTTCAAGGGGTGTCAGGTGTAACTTGCTAGAGTGGCAATAAAATTGTTGAGGTTAAAAGATTTTTACTATGTATTTGTTGTTAAGTGGTGGATTTTGCTAGACAGGTATGACTTCTGATTAGATAGGTTGGTAGGTGGTCACTCAGCCTGTCTGAGACAACCTGAAATACTAATTTTGTCTGTTCTGTTTGACAATGTCCAATTGAGTACTGATTCCCTGTTTGTTGTTTTATCGACTTTAGTTGGGGCTTGGATAAGTTGTGAAAAACCTGTGGAGGTTGAGGAAGTTTGTAGGGTTGGAGGAGTTGCATGTTAGCCAATCAATATTTCAAATCTCCTAGTATTATAGTTTCTTGAGGTAGTGATTTGCAGGCCCAGTGAAGTAGATTTTCTATCATATCTATACTGTTATCTGGTGGAAGGTAGCAGCTAATTAGATTTATGGCTTTTTTAGTATTTAAATCCAGTTTAGTAATTATAATTTCTGCTGCTGGTAATGTAGGCAATGGAAGGTCCACTATTTCAATGTTTAATTGGTTCTTAAATAAGATAGCAATGCCTCCACCTTTTTTGTTTGCTGTATCTTTATGCAGTAAGTTATAGCCAGGAAGAATTATTTCATTGTTACTTGAATCAGGTTTTCATCATGTTTCTGTGAGCAAGACAATATTAGGAGAGTGAGGTAAGTGTGTGCATGTAGTTCTGAGATCTTGTCTGTAATGCTTCTAATGTTTATGTTAAGCAGAAGCAGGTCATAGGCTTTTCTTGGGGGAGGTATGCAAGGGTGTGAGTGGAGTTTTGCATTGTTCGATGGTTAATGGGGTTGTTTGGGCCAGGGTTTTAGTGGTATGTTAGTCTGGTGTGTTAGCAGTGGGGTGAATGGGATATGGAGAAAGAGAGCTATGTGAAAGATGGAGGAGTAAATGTGGAGGTTTAAAGCTATTGCATCAGTAACGTTAGTGTTAGTAGTGACAGGATGAGGTAATAGTACGGGTTTAGTGTGGTAGTATGAGGTATTATGTGCAAGTAGTATAAGAGTTAAGGATATTAAGATGTTACATAGGGTCACAGCTAGGTTAAATTAAGCTGGGAGTTGTGTAGTGAAACTAAAGTGGCTTTTAGAGATGTGTGTGGTGGGTATAGTTAGAGATAGTGTGCAAGATTACTTCTTAAGTAGTAAGAAGGAAGAGTAGGGTTATTATTAATAATAGGCTGAACATGTATTTGGTTACAGTCTGTTGAGAGTGTTAGTTGAAGGTGTTGTGATATATGTGTTGAGGAGATAGGCGGGAGTGACTGAAAGTTGTTTAATTGTTACTGAGTCCTGATTTGCCTATGTGAAGTGGTGGAAGTGGTCAGTGTATAAATCTCGTGAAGGGGGGTGGGAATGGGGATAGGAACAAAGTGAGCCAGAGCGAAGTGAGGGGGAACAGAACAGAACAGAATGAGCCATGATGTGGAGCAGACTGACAGAAGAGAAAATAATCAGTTGTTGCAGCTAGTCAGGTCAGCACATTTAGAGCTTTGGTGGTTTAAAGCAGAGTTTTCTGCAGTTATCAGCAAAGTGTAGCCGATTTATAAGTGGAAGCAAATTTGCTAGACCAAGGGGTAGTGTAATTTAAGTAGACTCAAAACTTTGGAGAGGGGGTTTAAACTACTGGATGATGAGTCAGAGACAGGGGAAGGGAAGTGAGTCCTGTAGTGTGTGCGCCTCTTGTACCTAACACTAGACACATAAAGGTTAGAGTTTAAACACCTACTCCAATGATAACACTGCAGGCTGAGTTTTTGTTTAATTCCTTTTTTTTAACAGGCAATGGCTTCCAGAGGGTCAGCATTCTTGTACTCTTGTTAATTTTTGGGTAAACAGTCCAGGCAGAACACTTCAGGGTGGTGGAGGACACAGTGCAGTAATAAATGAACTGTAATTAAAACAAAAGAGAGACAGATATTTGAATGAGGATGATAATGCTGGGTAGTAATAAAGCGAATGACTGAGAAAGTATAGACAAAGGAGTGGGATAGGGGGATATAGATAATATAGCAATAACCCACGCCTGGGTGTGGGTAATGCGGGATTTACCCACGGTTGGCGTGGTTTGGTCCAAGGGCGAAGCCCGAGGGACCAAACAAAGACAACTGTGGGTAAATCCCTCATTACCCACACCCAGAAGTGGGTTATTGCTATTATACTATGACATTATTTAAGAAAAGAAATAATTACTTTTCTTAAATAACGGCATTGTATAATGCCTCTTTGCTGCCCTTCCGCAGCTGTCTGGTATCCGCGGCAGTTCTGATGTACTGCGCATGCCTACGCAGTACATCAGAGCTGTGGCCAAAAGCAACGGAGAAAGCAAGATCTCCATTGCTTTTTGCTGTTTCACTATGTTAAATGGGTTTAACATAGCGAGACAGCTTTAAAATAAGCAACGGAGATCCGCTTTTTTTTTTTTATCTCTCGCCATGTTAAACCCATTTAACATAGCGAGACAGGTTTTAAAAAATCAACGGAGAAAGCAAGATCTCCGTTGCTTTTTACACACTGTGTCGCTATGTTAAAGGAGTTTAACATAGCGAGACAGCTTTAAAAAAGGCAACGGAGATCTCCGTTGCTTTTTTTAAACCTGTCTCGCTATGTTAAACTCTTTTAACATAGCGAGACAGTGTTTTAAAAGAGACTTATACTAATGGAAAAAGTCCGGGCGACCGGACCTTTTTCCATTAGTATAAGTCGATTTACAACGTGCACGCTGGCCAATCAGCGTGCACGTTTTGGAATATTAATGGGGGGTCATGGTATAATAAGAGTTAGCTGTACACTGAGGAGAGAGAGGAAGGGGTGCACATAATTTAACAGTTATTAATTAGAAACAGAACTAGTACTATCAATATCAGGTTGATTTCAAAGGTTAGCAGCAGTCAAACTGTACAGACCAGTACACAGGTATAATTAAAGTAAATTCAGACTAATAGCAGTCCCGTTGTGCAGACCATAATAAAGGTATAACTAAAGTCATGTAGACTAATAGCAGGCAAAAAAGCATTTAAATGCATTGCTTCTAAGTCTGTTGCTCAGCTACAAGCCACCATATCAGGCTGAATATGTATCATTTATATGGAGCACGGAAAACAGCTAGAAATCCACAATTAGCATTACTTTGTTTTTGTGACTGGAAGGTGGCATCCACAACAGTATATACTAGGAAGTCTATGCTACAGTTACTTAATGAGTGAGCAATACATTGGCTTAAAGCATTGAACAGAGCGCTGAAGATAGATACTATACAAACAATACACTGGCAAAGTTTGTTTGCTGTCTGAGAAAAAAGTGAAATAAACAAAATAAGAAAAAAGCCTTATAGACACTTATAGTCACTACATAGATTATGGACTAAAAATGAATTAAATATTTGCAAAATCAATATTGCTTATGAGGCGGGCACACTACTCGAGGGGGGGGGGGCACCACTAACAGCTGCCAGATGATGTTTTTTTTTTAATGGCATTAGAATGTAGGGAATATAAAAGTTTTGTACGGGCATCAGAGGGAGAAGGGGCAAAGGTAGGTTGACTGGGCTTCCATATTTGCAATTGGCTTTCAAGGATTACATGGAGTGTCTGTGCCATGATGCAGAGCAGACCACGAGAACAGAAAACAATTAGTTGTTGCAACTTGTCAGGTCAGTACATTTAGAGCTTTGGTGATTTAAGGCTGAGTTCCCTGCAATTATCAGAGCATAGACAATTTATAAGTGGAAGCAGATTTGCCAGACCAAGGGGTAGTGTAATTTAAGTAGACTCAGAAGTTTGGAGAGGGGGTTCAAACTATTTGATGATGAGACTGAGACAGGGGAAGGGAAGTAGGTCCCATAGTGTGTGCGCCTCTTGTACGTAACAGTAGAAACATAAAGGTTAGATTTTATACACCTACTCCAATGATAACCTGCACTGCAGGCTGAGTTCTTGTTTGTTAATTTCTTTTTTTAGCAAGCAATGGGTTCCAGCGGTTCAGCGTTCTTGTACTCTGGTTAATTTTTGGGTGAACAGTCCAGGCAGAACACTTCGGTGGGGTGGAAGACACAGTGGGGTAATAAATTGTTTGTTAATTTCTTTTTTAAAAGGCAATGGTTCCAGCAGGTCAACGTTCTTGCACTCTGGTTAATTTTTGGGTGAACAGTCCTGGCAGAACACTTCAGGGTGCTGGAGGACACAGTGTAGTAATAAATGAACTGTTGGTCCAACCTTCCATTATGACTGTGAGTTCCACAACTGAGCCAATATATGCCCTCTTTACACATGCAGCCTGTCATTTTTGTGGATGAGTCTTCTAATTAATAGCAGTATAGTCCATGAAATTCACCTTGTTATGAATAAGTGCCTTCCAATTGCATCATGATGTGAGCCACACCCGCAGGACGGTTATTACAATTAGTCTAGGCATGTTTTTTTTAATCCTTGGGTCAGTAGTTTGATGGAAAATGTGCCACTAGTTTTTTTTTTCAGTATGTTTATATGGGTCTACTTCGAAAGCCCGACTCTCACTTAACAGGCTTTCAAAATCCTGAGATGAAAATCACGAAAGTTCAGAAACCCGAATGTTGGTTTTTACCAGGGTAAGTAAATATGTGGACAACTGTAACTGAACCTCATGCTGAGGTAAGTAAAACCCTCCCCCCTAACTAAATATACCAACTCCAGGATCGCAATACAGTGGAGAACAGGACACGTTGGCCAAGTGTTTACTTACCCTAATAAACAGTCAACAGTCGGGTTTCTGAACTTTTGTGATTTTCATCTAGGGATTTTGAAAGACGGTTATGTGAGTGCTGGGCTTTAGAAGTAGACACATTTATATAGGTTCACAGGTAAGTACTAGGCTAGTTGCCCTTGCAGGCCAATTTAAGCCTAGCCAGTTTCCCTATTTGTGCTTGAATTAACTGATCCTATTTAGAGACTGGTCTTACCAATCCCATGGTCAATAATTATATATTACTCCTAGTGAGAATAACTAGGATCATACCATACCATAGATAACTTGAGGGTAACATGGGATAAAGCATTTAGGAGCTGTCCCTGTTCATTAGAAGTACAGGGTGCAGTCCTGAGGTAAATTTTCTGTTTCCCATCTATAGAGCCAAGTCACTCTTGAATATGGACAGGGCTGGACTTTGCTTTATGTGGATGGTATGTCTGTTTCAGAGCAGTAGTATCCTCTGCGAGATATACCAGTTCCTCCAAACCATTCTGTTGCAGAAGAGGTCTAGATCCCTAAACTGAATATTTCTGGTGCCATTTGACTTGTTGATATGCAGTAAATCCATCAGTATTTGGTTGGAGGATGCCTTGCATGGCAGACACGGGTCACCTCTTAGCAGTCTGTAGGATACTGAGTATAGTAACAGGGCTTTAAGTCTGTCCATGTAGAACATGCTGTTTAGGCCTTGCATCCATTTAATAAAGTACCTCTGTGGGCATTCTAGTTGTTGCATGTGTCTGGAGAGATAGGTGCTAAAGGGAACATTATACTCAATGGCTGGCCTAATGAGGACTGAGTAAATGCAAAGCTGGATCCAGCATTAGGCAACCTAGGCAGTCATCTAGGTCCTACTGGCCAGGGGGCTGCCACAAACTTACATTTCTTCTTTAAGAACACAGAGTGCACGCTTAGTAGCATCTGTACATGCATCTTTAGTACAACACATGCACATTTAATGTGTGGGTGATTTTATTTAAGAAACAAGCATGGATTTTTTTTGAACAGACAGGTGTGTGTGTGTGTGTGTGTGTGTGTGTGTGTGTGTGTGTGTGTGTGTGTGTGTGTGTGTGTGTGTGTGTGTGTGTGTGTGCACTGACAGGTTAGTTAATTTAACTATGTTCAAACCCGGTACCTTAGTTAAAGGAGACAACAGCCTGAATCTTCTACATCAACTACCAGACTATGAGTTTCATTGCATTTTGAAGAAATTGTGAATTTCAGTACATTTGCATGGAATTGTGAGCTTCATTACATTTTCAAGGAATTGTGAGCTTGACAGCATTTTCAAGGAACTGTCAGCTTTAAGGGAAGAGAAGTTTACGGCTGCTCATGCTAAGTCTGTTTTCAATGTGCAACTCTTTTGTTTAGCAAATTGTGATTGTTGTTTGTATTAGAGAATCTGAAAGCAGTTAGCAGCACAACAGGCAGTATACTTGCTTTTGATGTAGAAGACTGTGGCTTCTACTCCCACACCATATAGATTGATTGTTGATAACGTGTTGTACTTTAAGGGGGGGGGGTGGAGTTGCTGCAGTCCCGAGTGTATCCTCCTTTGGATAAGATGCCTTATAAATATGAAGCTGTTGTCAGTTTGTCATCCATTCTCTACTGCAATATTAGCAGTTTATCAATTTATTTTTTTAATGTAACATTGGCAATTTATTCTTCAGGGTTGGCACTCACTGAATTTGTAGTTGAAAGACTTAAATAATAAAGTTGTTTTCTACTAGCAACTTCTTCATTAGTTACAGATCTCTTTAATGTGGAATTATTTAGCTGATTTTTACTTCTGTAGAGATTGTGCATATTGACTAATACTGGCGGACTGTAATTACAGAAATTTGAGGGGCCTTTTATGGTTGAAATGTTCTGAAATGGGCAGTTTTGTCATTATTGGTTCATACGTTTTACTTCATTGCTTACTGATAAAATGTCCAAAACTACAAATTTAAAACTAACAAGTGGTGCTGTATTATACAAGGAATATAATTTAATACAATCAGTAAGGTGAATCAAAGAGCACATGCAGGTATTAATGGTCCTAAAATGTTTGCAAGTGGCCTAAAGTTTCCAAATAGCTCCAAGGTAAATGTTATCTGCCACTGGCCAGATACATTTTCTTTGAGAGTTTCAATGAATGTGAATTTCAAGGGCAGAGAAGTTTACTGTTAATGCTAAGTCTGTTTTCACCATGAGGCTGTATTGTTTTGTTTTGCAAATGTCTATCAGTGATTGTGCTTTATAATTTGAAATAAAAAGTTTAAAATTAAATCCAAATATCTGATCATTGTAGAAGTAAAGACAATAGTATGTGCATGACAGGTTTGAGCAGTGTGTATGGTAACTGGGGAGAAAGAACCAAGTAATGGGACACTGGAATGGCTGCGGGGGGGGGGGGCAATCCATTACCCTGTCTAGGACCCCATTTGACCATGATCTGGCTCTGAGCAAAGGGGAAAATGACATCCCAAAATCTAGACACTATTCTATTGTTTATAAGCTGTGCAATATAGAAGGACTTTCTTACAAGGGACAGATGTTAGTCAAAAGTTAGATCTTTGTCCACACAAGTTCACAAATCCTGAACAACTGGATTAATTCTTACAGGTGTGTTGTCAGTTTGGTAGTTCCCTGGGGTAGATGACTTCCCACAGGATACAATAATGCATTTTTTTGGCTTATAGTTTCAGTCTATGATTTTGACACCAGTTATTTGTTTGGGAAAATGTTCCTGCACTTGGGAAATTCAATGACTGCTCATAGCTTGCAGTCATCTGCAAACTTAAGTCAGCCAGAGACCCTTGGCATTTGCTTTTACTTCCTTTTACTTCAGAAAAGTAGATGCCAAACAATGGAGGTCCTGGGGGAATCTACTGGTGACTGGCTTCTTTGTGGAGGTAGCTTCCCTATTTTGATTCCCCGTGTCATATCTGTGAGCCAGATGGCAATCCATTGGGTGACATGGGGGGTATTTCCAGTTTGTTTAGCTTTTCTACTATGCCTGAGTGCAGAATTGTGTCAAAAGCTTAGGTCAGGTTGAGGTATATAGTGTGTATCATTTTGCCTTCATCCATTCCTTTGCTGACTTTTTCAAAAAAGTCTACGTGGTTGAGAAAGCACAGCCTGCCCTTGACAAATCCAAACTGATACAGGTCCAGTGTTTGGAGGTTCCCTGGGTCCTGATTTAGTCTTTCCATGGCTTTACACATGAGGCTTGCCAGACTTGCAGATTCTGTAAATGCCTGTGTTTGTTTAAGATCCTCCCTTGTGCAGGTGAATGTTGCTGCTCTCCATTCACTTGGTATAAAACTGCATGGAGCCTGAAACTGAGCAGTGTTGTTCGAGGTGTGGCCAAATTGTTCTTCATGCTATCTAAAATGTATCCAGGGATACTGTCAGGACCCATCAATGCAGTACATTTAGCTTTTGATTTCACTTTTAGGACTTGAGTGATAGCTGAAAGTGAGACAGTTTCAGTTCTATCTTAAGAGACACACAGAAGGGAGAAGGGGTAATGTTAGAGCTAAATTTATCGCCAGAAGGTTTGCTATATCTTCAGCCTCAGTCAAGGTAACCTCACTCACAACCAGCTGAGTGCATTGCTGCATTGTGCTTTAGAGATTACGAACATAAGTAATAAAGGCCTTGTGATCTGTCTTTGGCTTGGGTGGCTATTTAGCCTCAAACTTGGCTTTGGTGGATTTTATTAATCTCCTGAGTTGTTTGTTCTCTAATATTCTGGGATTTACTCTTCTTACTTTTGGTCAAAATTATCTTTTACTATAAAGCTTGTGGATATGGTTCTACCATGTGGGTTTGTTTCTGGGGTTTGCTCTGCACTTACTGTAATGGGGTACAGCTGCATCTATGCAGTTATTTACATACTGGTATATTATGGTGCTTTACATTTCCATGTATTCAGTGGAGTTAACTGGGCTTGGTGGGGATTTTAACCTTGCCAATGTATTACTAAGGAGTAGGTAACTTTTATCTTAAAAAGAAATTTCTAAAGGTACAGTGGGTTGAAGGGATATTTGGTTTTAATTTTATTTTGAAGAAGACTGTTTTATGGTTAAACCTAACAAGTGAAGATATGCAAGAGATGGTGCAAGATGCTCCCATATTAGTAAGGACATGATCCAGGATGTCATTCCCCCTAATGGGTACTTTGACTAATTGTTCCAGGGAATTTGTATGAAGAAAGTGCAGGAATCTCTGTGCATGTGCACTATTAGTGGTGTAGTTTTCCCAGTCTACAGTTGAATACTTTAGATCACAAAGTGAAATAGTATTGGGTTTAATACTGAATGATTCTAGTCCCTGTAGATAGGTGATATGGCTTTCTTGTCTCATACAGGGAGGTATACTGTTCACTAATAATGGTATGAGACCTTTCTGATGGTTATTTAAACTTGATTAAACAAATTAGTTTTCATACAATAAAGTGCTGAATCTTTTTCTCACAAGTTTGCTTTCATCACTACACTCCACTAAACTACCAAAGTAGTTTGAACGAATCTCTTGGATTTGTAACACAAGATGAGTGTACTGCTGATACCTATATTTGGAACCGTATCTGAAAACTGGAACCTTTAGAATCAACAGCTGCTTCTTAATGCAAATACACTTGTGAAAGAATATGAAAAACACAAAGCACAATGTTCCTTCATGTTGTAGGTGAGGAAGCAAACACAGTATTTAAAATGAGAAACAAGATAAGATTTCATTCTGAGACGATAACTTCAAAGCAAATGTAAATAAATAAATACTACAAGCCAATGATGAATGTGCCATATGTATGGGATTTATCTTTGCTGTGATTCAAGGGGATCAGGCATCAGTAGACGCATAAGTGATTTATATAAAGCATAAAGCACAAGAGTATGAGCTTGTTAACTTGACCGATTCACTGATGTGAGAACGAATAGCCAGAACTTATTAACTAAGAGGCAGGTAACAGAAGCAAATCTAATAGTGGAAACATGATTTGTGTATGTAGAGTGACTTACCTGTCCTCTTTCCAGATTTTGGCAGAATGCCATGATTTTTTGCCTCATGTTTTTGGTCTGTTCCTCATAAAATTTGTGGTGGTCTGATAAGATGCCAAAAATAAAATGGGAGAATGCAGGTGGTCACATGATTTTCATAAAAGGTACATCTTAACAAACGAGCAGGAATGTATTCTAGCTGTAACTATGAGAACATGCATGGCATTGCAAAGTAAAGTAAGCACAGTGGGGTTTCAGTCATTTCTGCAGATCATGTAAGAAAGGGGAATAAAGTGCACTAATAAAATAGATTCATAGATAGTTATTAAGCATGCAGTCCAAAGACCATTAATGAAGCAATCCTAAATTCCAATTGCTCCAAAGCATTGCCTGCTAAGTGACTTGGTCACGGTCACACACAGAGAAACGAAGGTGGAAGTAAAGATAATCCTGCATCCTCGGAACAGAAGGCAGCTCATTAACAGGTCAGAGATTTAGTCCTCTGTGCTGAAAGACTACAGTCACTGCTTTAGAAGTAAACAAATGGTGGGAAAGGGGAAATGTTTTTACAAAGGTTCATAGGTAGGTACTAGGCTATTGGCCCTAGGGCCTATATAAGCCTAGCCAAAGGTACCCTGGCTTTTGCCACCCAAGAAAATTATTTTCCTGTGCCACTGCCGAGCAGAGCCACAGAACTGATCCCCGGGGTGAATTTCCTATCTCCTATCCAATCATCAAGATTTTTCTTGAACAGAGCTAATGAGGAGCTTTGTTTGATATAGATAGGTAGTTTGTTCCAGAGTATGGGAAGTCTCTGGGACAGGAATCTATCCCTCCAGCATGTTCTGTTTATTGTGGTGACGAAGTTTAGGTCCCTAGAGCATGTAGCTCGTAGGGATTGGGATTTCTTTAAGTGGAACATTTACCTGAACTAAGATATTAATGCTTTAGATGCCAAGAATGGTGTGAAGAGGAAATGTTTGTGGGTACAGCTGATCTTTTTATCTGACATAGTGAATGTGCCTCACAGTGATAGAACAAATTATAACAAAAGCAATGAAATATGAATTCATAAAAGGAAAATCTGTTGACTGGAAAAGGTGATGCTTAAAGATGAGGCAGTTGCATTTAAGCTATACATTAATGTAGACTATAACCTATTGTTGGAGTCTACTTTCAAGGCAGTGAATTTGATTACTAAATCATTCAAGACATAATACACCGTCTCCACTATTCTGTTAACTGAAGAATGTTAGTACAAAGATGGATGACTATGGCTGCAGATTGTCTAACGTGCTATAATTGTGAATCAGCCTAGCAGTGACAGGTGCATCCTGCCTAGCCTGGTAGCCATGTAGGTTAACTAAAGTACAATTGTGTACACTTACCATAAATGTAGATGTTCAAGTGTATTCACTGTTGCAGTCATCACACTTGGGTTATCTGCCTGCAGGTAGCCCTCAGTCAGACAGAATACCAGAGTCTTGGGATTCTGTGTCGGATGCTGTCGCCTCTTCCATGACATCAGATCGTACAGGGTATAAAACATGCAGCCAACACCATTACATCAGTTTTTCTTGCCCTAGATGACAGGAGCCCCCAAAATAGGAAGCTATTACATGGTGTGGAACATCTCCAGTAAAAAGTGAATACCCCTGCATAAAAGATGGCCATAAAGAGGATAGGAAAAAAGGATAGAGAAAGCCAGGGGGCTGGAGGGAGGGAAACCAGGACTGCAACAGTGAATACACTCAAACATCTACATTTATGGTAAGTTCACACAACTGTACTATGTTCTTCGTGTTTCACTGTTGCAGTTATCACACTTGGGTAGATTCCCAAAGCTGAGGAAGGGTGGAGGCAGTCAGTGTTAGGGCTGGCTAGTATACCTTGCAAGACTGCTGTAGCAAATCCAGCCCTGGATTTAGAAAAGATAGGTAAGTGGTAATGCTTGGTGAAGGTGTGTACAGAACACCAGGTTGCAGCTTCCAGGATGTCCCTGGTGGGGACCCCCCTGAGAAATGCTGTAGAGGTTGAAGTAGCTCGAGTGGAATGAGTTCTGATCCCCAGAGGGGTAGGTTTTCCATGGTGCTTGTAGCAGAAATGGATGCAGTGTGCTATCCATTTGGAAATGGTTTGCTTCAAAATGGTCTTGCCTTCTGCCCCTCTAACAAAGCTGACTAGTAGCTAGTCAGATTTTCTGAAAGACATAGTCCTGTCAAGGTAGAACATGAGCTCTCTGTGCATGTCCAAGGAGTGCAGGATCCTTTCCCCTCTATTCTGAGGATTAGGGAAAAAGGTTGGCAAATGAATGGATTGGTTTAAAGCCACACTGGATACCACCTTGGGCATAAAGGAAGGGTTAGTCCTGAGGGAAACCCTGTCAGCATGGAAAATAATGAAGGGCTCCACCGCCATTAGTGCCTGTAACTCAGACACTTTTCTTGCTGAATTAATAGCTAGAAGTAAGGCTGTTTTCCAAGAGAGGAATTTTAACTCTGATGAAGCAGCAGGTTCAAAAGGGGGAAGTGTGAGCTTTTCCAGTAAAAAGTTAAGGTCCCAGGTCGGGGTGGGAGCTCTCCTAGGGGGCCTTAAATTGTTAGCTCCTCTCAGGAACTGCTTGATGAGAGGGGGAGAAAAGAGAGGTGGGCTCAGTATTATAATGAGCTGAGATGGCAGAGGCATTAATCTTAATGGATGAGAAGGATAGGCCTCTGTGGAGCAGCTCTGCTATGTAATCAAGGATTTGAGGTAAGATGGGCACAGCTGTGTCCTTTCCTTGAGACTGACTCCAAGAACAATAACTTTTCCACTTTTCAGCATAGGATTTCCTAGTACTAGGCCTTCTGGCCTCAAGGATGACATCCAGCACCTGTCTGCTGAGGGACGCTGGTGGTGTATTCATGGGATAAGCCAGGCTGTAAAGTTTAGGGTTTGCAGCTGTGGATGCAAAATCTGTCCCTCCTGCTGAGACAGCAGGGAAGGTGTCTGATGTAGGTGCCAGGGTGGCACTGCTGTCAGACTGCATAGGAGTGGGTACCAGTGCTGGCGTGGCCAGTCTGGTGCAATAACGACTGCCCTTGGTCTGTCCTGTTTGATCTTGAGTAGTACTTTTGAGAGGAGGCGCAGAGGAGGAAAGGCATAAATTGAGAGGTTTTCCCATGTAAAGGATAGGCCGTCCACCTTCCAGGCTCTGCTGTGAGGGTTTCTGGTGCAAAATCTGTTCAATTGATGGTTTTGGGGGGAGGCAAAAAAATCCACCTCCGGAGTACCCCACCTCTGGGTTTGAAGTTAAAATGAGTTGGGTTCCATTTTCCACTCATGAGGGTCCAGTAGATTTCTGCTTAAGTCGTCTGCCAGTGAATTTTGCTTGCCTGGCAGGAATTGAGCTTGTAGGTGCACTTGGATGCTCAAGGCTGTGTTACACAGAGCCATGGCTAACCTACAGAGTGGGTAAGAATGAGTCCCGCCCTGCTTGTTTATGTACCACATAAGTGTGGTGTTGTCTGTCTTTATCAGGTGCTGTCCTGGAAGGATAAGGTATTTGAAGACTGTCAGAGCATTCTGTAGAGCTAGCATCTCTTTTTGACTGATATGCAGGGGAATTTGTTCTGGGCTCCATTTGCCTTAAATGCATTTGCCTGCCATGTGAGCCCCCGATGCATAGTCTGATGAGTCTGTTATCAGGATTTGGGCGGCAAGGAGTTGAGTGAAAGGAAGTCCCTTGTTATGGTTGCATGCTTCTGCCCACCAAAGGAACTCTGCCCTTAGACAAGGTATGATAGGAATCACTGTTTCCAGGTCCTGAGAGTGTTGACACCAGAGACTTTTTAAGTACTATTGATGTTTCCTCATATGCATTCTTGCATATGGAATTAGCAGAATGCATGAGGCCATGAACCCTAGGGCTTGCAGTATTTTCCTTGCAGATAGCTGGGGTTTGTTGGCCATTAGTTTGAAACAGTTTGTCAGATGGACCTGCTTTTCTAGAGTAAGGAATGCTATCTGGGAAGTTGTGTTCAAGCTTGCTCCCAGGAATACAATTTGTTGGCTGGGCACCAGTTGTGATTTATTTTCAATGATGGTTTCATTCCTGACTGTCCGCCTGAATCAGGCTATCGTCCAAGCATTAAATTTGAATATTTCTCTGCTGCAGTATGCAATGGCTGGAGCCAGGCATTTTGTGAATACTCTGGGTGCAGTAGATAATCCAAAGGGAAGTGCAGAGAACTGATAGTGCATAGAGCCTGTCCTGAAATGTAGATATTTCCTGCAAGACTCCCTTATGGGGATATGTAGATAAGCTTCTTTTAAGTATAGGGTGACTAACCAGGCATCCTTGGCTAGCATAGGAAGAAGCTGTTGCAGTGTAAGCATTTTGCATTTTGGGACAACCAGAAAGGTGTTGAGAATTGTTAGATCCAGGATAGGGTGCCAGGAGCTCTATTTTCTGGGCCCCAGGAACAGTCTGGAGTAGAAACCCTGTCTCCTTTGTTCTACTGAACAGGTTGAACAGCCCTGATATGGAGAAGGGAAAGTACTTGCTTTTGAGCCTCTACCCTCTGGTTTAGAGGAAGGTCTGGCTTTGTGTTGGCAGTGAGTGTAAGTAGAATCTGTATCCCTGGGATACAATGTTTAGAACCCATCGGCCCTGAGTAATGGACATCCAGTTTTTTCATGAAGGGCGAGTTTTCCTCCTAGTGACGCAAGTACTTGGGCATGCCTGGGAAGGATAATTGGAAAGTCATTGTGAACTTTCTCCATAAGGGGGTGGCTTACCACTCCCTGGTTTTGAGGTGGAAACACTCCATTCTTTAGATCTCTGCATACCCTGAGACTGTAGGCTTGGTGGTCTGTTTCCCCTGGGTTTGGACTGAGAAGGCCTGAGATGGACTGGAAAGGTCCAGTTTTTTGAAGGCCAATGCCTACTGAATCTAGGTGGCTGCACCTGCAAGAAATCTTTGACTGTTTGCAAGACTTAGCTTTTTCTTCCATCTTTTTAAGAACTTCTTCTGGTTTTGTGCCAAACAAATGCTCCTGCTTTAATGGAGCATCTAGTAATTTTGCTCTAACATGGTCAGGCAAGACTTGTTCTTTTAGTCAAGCATGCCTTCTCAGTACAGACCCAGTGACAGCAGCCCTGCAAGATGCTTCTAAGACATCAAAACCACACTGCAAAGTATGTTTACTAACTTGGTTTGCAGAATGCATTAACTCTTGTAAATCTTTATTTTCTGCACAATTTGGAAGCAACACCATTTTTTGTTTAATTAGTACCATAATATGTTGCTGGTATTTCAGCATGTGAACATGGAAATTCAAAGCCCTGATGGCAAGAGTTGCAGAGGTATATACCTTCTTACCCCATCTGTCTAAAGCTCTAGAATCCCTGTCTGAAGGGGTACGGTTTTTGGCTGTAGTAGCCTTAATGTCTTTAGGTCCCTGGGAAATGGTCTCTGGATCCGCAGTAGGATTCCTAAAGAGAAATGTATGAGAATCATGTACTCTGTAGTACCTGTTAGGTTTTCTAGGAGTGGTGGTAAGGTGTCAGGAGTAAAATTGGACTCCAAGAAGGCATCGTCTACAATATCCAGGATGGGGGGGGGTTATAGCTAGAGGCCTGTGCTGAGGCAAATCTAAAAATTCCCCGAGTCTCTTTTTGGACTGAGGATAGTCCTGGCATTCCCAGCAGAAATGCTCTGTTAAGGTATGCAAGGTTTCACCAAATGAGAAATCCTCTGGAGGGGAGGCAGAGGGAATGGATTCCTCTACATCTCAATCCTCATAGGTAGATAAGGGTATGTCCTGGTAATCAGAAGGGTCAGAGTCATCAGACTCCTGGTCTGCAGAATCAGAAGGAAATTCAATTCTTTGTCTTTTGGCAGGGGAAGGCTGGCTTCCCATAATTAGAGTAATAAGGTCTTCAGCCATTTTAAGCATTTGTTTTTGTGGCATGGGAGGATAAGCATGTGCTTTGGACGTCGGTTTTCTAGGCGTAGTGCAAACTGTGGGCTTGAGAAACTCGGCAGTTTTAGTAGGAGATTAAGTTGTCGGTTTAATATGAATATTGGTAGGTCAGAATACACCCTCAGAAGCCGGTGCCTGCACAGTGGCTCCGGACCCATCCAAGGTAGAGACATCCGCAGGCTCCATAGTCAAAGAAGCATCTCGCTGCATACCGGACTCCAAATGGGTCTCAGCAGGCATGCGAATCTGTACAAGCGGGCATAAGGGGTTGCAAAGGCACCTCACTACATACCTGAGGACTGGCAACAAGCTTAATGGAAGTGTCGTCGGCAGTTTTTGACCTATGCGGTCTGTCTCTGTCTTTGTGCTTTTTCGGAAGATCAGTAATCGGAAGGCTTACTAAAGCCATTTCGGAATACGGAGAATGAGAGTGAAAGAATTTAGCTACAAAAATAGCCCGACGACGAATGGTCCGGGCATTAAAGAAGGCACAAAACCAACAGCTAGGGACGTAGTGGTCTGGGCCTAAACAGGTGACGCAGTAAGAATGAAAATCTCTGTGAGGTAATTGTTTTCCACAGGCAAGACAATTGTTAATGTTTTTTGACATAGGTAAGGGCAAGAAAAAATAATCCCTAACAGGGTACTTAGCTTTAGAAGACTTCAGGTCTGAAACTTGAAAAATTAAAATTTCAGGTAGCGGCCGACCGACACTTGCAAACTGCTTCTGCTTCAGGCTCCTTCTCGGCAAGAAAGACTGATGTAATGATGTCGGCTGCATGTTTTATACCACTGACGACCTGACATCATGGAAGAGGCAACAGCATCCGACGCAGAAATCCCAAGACTCAGGTATTCGGGCCGACTGAGGGCTACCTGCAGGCAGATAACCCAAGTGTGATAACTGCAACAGTGAAACACGAAGAACATCCCTACATTCTTAGAGATCAAAATAAGTGTCGCCATCCTTTGTGTATGCTTGTAGAAGTCAGAGACTTCATACCGTACTGATGTCTCGGAGTAAAAAAAAAAAAAAAAAAAAATGCCCCACCTAACCAATGAATTACTCCTGCATTGACTAAAGATCTCCGACTACCCCATCTCCTGTCTCACTGACTGAAAGTAGTTAGCGTTTGAATCTCACTGCAAACATATCCATCCTGTTAATGATCAACTTCCAACAGCATACAAAATAGCAACAATCACCCCCTGAAACTACTTTCCGTCATCTAACCTGTGACTGTACTGTCCCCAAACCACTGGGTTAGCTTCCTGTTCCTCTTAATCTCAGCCTTTTATGTTACATGCTGGTGACTATCGTAGAATTCTTATACTCCTGAATGGCAGTCTCCCTGACACTCACGTGTTTGTTAAACCATCACTGATATGAAGTGACTGAATCCCACAATATACCAATGGAAAAAGGTCCAGTTGCCCGGAGTTTTTGACCTTTTTCCGTTGGTATAAAGTGCTCAAAACATTTTCTTAAACAAATAAAAAAAGAATAAATGGAGCAACGGAGACTTTCTTTTCTCCGTTGCTTCTGTTTCAAAGCATTGATGTACTGGGCATACGTAGGACGCAAGTCCCATACGTATGCTCAGTACATCAAAACAAGGAAGCAGTGTACCACAACCAGCGGAAGAACAGTAATGCGCCGTTATACAAGGATATTATTTAAGAAAAGTATATTTTTTTCTTAAATAATGTCATCACTGTATAATACCAATAACCGACTCAGTGGTTGTGGTATATTGAAATTTACCCACGGTTGGCTTTGTTTAATCACTTGGGCTTCACCCTCGCGATTAAACCACACCAACCGTAGGTAAATCTTCAATATACCACACCATGTCATCGGTTCCTGCTTAAGTAATTATCTCTCCTCACAATTATTGCCTCTCTCTGCATGATTTTCTTAAATGCCCCCAACCAGCAGAGTCAGACACCTTCTACAGGTCATGAGGA
Organism: Protopterus annectens; assembly: GCF_019279795.1. Lineage (NCBI taxonomy): Eukaryota > Metazoa > Chordata > Ceratodontiformes > Protopteridae > Protopterus > Protopterus annectens. Next base: position 1,791,706,972 of record NC_056731.1, read on the forward strand.
CTGTATAAGTCTCCATTACGAGTTCTGGTCATCCATGAGCCTTAATTAGAGCCGCAAGCATGTTTTTGTTTAAAACAAACTTAAATGTCTGTCAGTCTGTGAAGATTTACTTCTAATTATAAACGTTGCCTTACTTCAGACCATTATGCATATGGTTCTAAGCCCACTTGGTTTAATGGCCGCAGTCATGAACCCCCACAAGTTCGAGA